>NC_047066.1:13547054-13650591 GCF_902459465.1 Asterias rubens | reverse complement strand
TGGAACCATCTGCCTATGGGAGTCGGCTTGAAACTGCAAATGTCATTCGGACCATGACGTTGACTGAACCATCCAACGGAGTTGCTGAAATCGACCTGTCGCTGTATCTGGACGCCTAACTCTCTACTTCAAAAGGTGGATATTTTTTCTTTAGACAAAGAAGTTGTTAACAAATCCAATCTGTTTAAATCTCTATTTAATTCAGAAACTTCTTTGTTTTAATTTTTCTTTTGATATGTTATTCAGGTTGGCTCTTTCATGACTGACCGGGACGTTGACTGAACCATCTAACGGAGTTGCTGGAATCGACCTGTTGCTGTAGCTGGACGCCTCACCTTCTAAGGTGGATATTTTTTCTTACGATAAAGAAGTTTTTAACAAATCCAATCTGTTTAAAGCTCTATTTAATTCAGAACCTTTTCTTTATAGTTTTCTTTTGATGTGTTATTCAGGTTGGCTGTTTGCTGACTGACCGGGACATTCACTGAACCGTCTAACAGAGTTGCTGGAATCGACCTGTTGCTGTAGCTGGACGCCTCACCTTCTAAGGTGGATATTTTTTCTTACGATAAAGAAGTTTTTAACAAATCCAATCTGTATAAAGCTCTATTTAATTCAGAACCTTTTTTTTCTTTAGTTTTTTTTGATGTGTTATTCAGGTTGGCGTTTGACGACTGACCGTGACGTTGACTGGACCATCTAACGGAAGTGCTGGAATCGACCTGTCGCTGTATCTGGACGCCTCGCCCTCTACTTGAAAAGGTGGATATTTTTTCTTTAGATAAAGAAGTTTTTAACAATTCCAGTCTGTATGAAGCTCCATTTAATTCAGAAACTTCTTTTTTAAAGTTTTCTGTTGATGTGCTATTCAGGTTGGCTGCTTTTTGACTGACTGGGACGTTGACTGAACCATCTAACGGAGTTGCTGGAATCGACCTGTTGCTGTATCTGGACGCCTCACTCTCTACTTCAAAAGGTAGATATTTTTTCTTTAGAAAAAGAAGTTTTGAACAATTTCAATCTGTAAAAGCTCTATTTAATTCAGCATTTTCCTGTTTTAGTTGTATTTGATGTGTTATTCAGGTTGGCTGTTTGATGACTGACTGGGACGTTGACTGAACCGCCTAATGGGGTTACAGGGATCGACCTGACGCTGTATCTGGCTGCCTCATTCTCTACTTCAACAAGTAGATTTTGTTTCTGTTAATTTTACATTCAAGAAAAACCTCACTAGTATTTTGACACAATCTCTAAAGGTATGCCATTTTATTCATTACTCTACTAACCAAACTTGCACCTCCATCCGTCATGGTTCACAGGGTCATATGTAACAACCACCCACACCATCTATCGCACCGAATATAATCCCAAACTAATTAGAAGAAACTCGGTTTCTAAATGCATTTTTTGATTGTATGTATTTGTTTTTTTATTTTATGCAATGATGTAATGTGGAACCATCTGCCTATGGGAGTCGGCTTGAAACTGCAAATGTCATTCGGACCATGACGTTGACTGAACCATCCAACGGAGTTGCTGAAATCGACCTGTCGCTGTATCTGGACGCCTAACTCTCTACTTCAAAAGGTGGATATTTTTTCTTTAGACAAAGAAGTTGTTAACAAATCCAATCTGTTTAAATCTCTATTTAATTCAGAAACTTCTTTGTTTTAATTTTTCTTTTGATATGTTATTCAGGTTGGCTCTTTCATGACTGACCGGGACGTTGACTGAACCATCTAACGGAGTTGCTGGAATCGACCTGTTGCTGTAGCTGGACGCCTCACCTTCTAAGGTGGATATTTTTTCTTACGATAAAGAAGTTTTTAACAAATCCAATCTGTTTAAAGCTCTATTTAATTCAGAACCTTTTCTTTATAGTTTTCTTTTGATGTGTTATTCAGGTTGGCTGTTTGATGACTGACCGGGACGTTGACTGAACCGTCTAACGGAGTTGCTGGAATCGACCTGTTGCTGTAGCTGGTGGATATTTTTTCTTACAATAAAGAAGTTTTTAACAAATCCAATCTGTTTAAAGCTCTATTTAATTCAGAACCTTTTCTTTATAGTTTTCTGTTGATGTGTTATTCAGGTTGGCTGTTTGACTGACCGGGACGTTGACTGAACCATCTAACGGAGTTGCTGGAATCGACCTGTTGCTGTATCTGGACGCCTCACTCTCTACTTCAAAAGGTATACTTTTTTTCTTTAGAAAAAGAAGTTTTGAACAATATCAATCTGTAAAAGCTCTATTTAATTCAGCATTTTCCTGTTTTAGTTGTATTTGATGTGTTATTCAGGTTGGCTGTTTGATGACTGACTGGGACGTTGACTGAACCGCCTAATGGGGTTACAGGGATCGACCTGACGCTGTATCTGGCTGCCTCATTCTCTACTTCAACAAGTAGATTTTGTTCTGTTAATTTTACATTCAAGAAAAACCTCACTTGTATTTTGACACAATCTCTAAAGGTATGCCATTTTATTCATTACTCTACTAACCAAACTTGCACCTCCATCCGTCATGGTTCACAGGGTCATATGTAACAACCACCCACACCATCTATCGCACCGAATATAATCCCAAACTAATTAGAAGAAACTCGGTTTCTAAATGCATTTTTTGATTGTATGTATTTGTTTTTTTATTTTATGCAATGATGTAATGTGGAACCATCTGCCTATGGGAGTCGGCTTGAAACTGCAAATGTCATTCGGACCATGACGTTGACTGAACCATCCAACGGAGTTGCTGAAATCGACCTGTCGCTGTATCTGGACGCCTAACTCTCTACTTCAAAAGGTGGATATTTTTTCTTTAGACAAAGAAGTTTTTAACAAATCCAATCTGTTTAAATCTCTATTTAATTCAGAAACTTCTTTGTTTTAATTTTTCTTTTGATATGTTATTCAGGTTGGCTCTTTCATGACTGACCGGGACGTTGACTGAACCATCTAACGGAGTTGCTGGAATCGACCTGTTGCTGTAGCTGGACGCCTCACCTTCTAAGGTGGATATTTTTTCTTACGATAAAGAAGTTTTTAACAAATCCAATCTGTTTAAAGCTCTATTTAATTCAGAACCTTTTCTTTATAGTTTTCTTTTGATGTGTTATTCAGGTTGGCTGTTTGATGACTGACCGGGACGTTGACTGAACCGTCTAACGGAGTTGCTGGAATCGACCTGTTGCTGTAGCTGGTGGATATTTTTTCTTACGATAAAGAAGTTTTTAACAAATCCAATCTGTTTAAAGCTCTATTTAATTCAGAACCTTTTCTTTATAGTTTTCTGTTGATGTGTTATTCAGGTTGGCTGCTTTTTGACTGACTGGGACGTTGACTGAACCATCTAACGGAGTTGCTGGAATCGACCTGTTGCTGTATCTGGACGCCTCACTCTCTACTTCAAAAGGTAGATATTTTTTTTTTAGAAAAAGAAGTTTTGAACAATATCAATCTGTAAAAGCTCTATTTAATTCAGCATTTTCCTGTTTTAGTTGTATTTGATGTGTTATTCAGGTTGGCTGTTTGATGACTGACTGGGACGTTGACTGAACCGCCTAATGGGGTTACAGGGATCGACCTGACGCTGTATCTGGCTGCCTCATTCTCTACTTCAACAAGTAGATTTTGTTTCTGTTAATTTTACATTCAAGAAAAACCTCACTAGTATTTTGACACAATCTCTAAAGGTATGCCATTTTATTCATTGCTCTACTAACCAAACTTGCACCTCCATCCGTCATGGTTCACAGGGTCATATGTAACAACCACCCACACCATCTATCGCACCGAATTTAATCCCAAACTAATTAGAAGAAACTCGGTTTCTAAATGCATTTTTTGATTGTATGTATTTGTTTTTTTATTTTATGCAATGATGTAATGTGGAACCATCTGCCTATGGGAGTCGGCTTGAAACTGCAAATGTCATTCGGACCATGACGTTGACTGAACCATCCAACGGAGTTGCTGAAATCGACCTGTCGCTGTATCTGGACGCCTAACTCTCTACTTCAAAAGGTGGATATTTTTTCTTTAGACAAAGAAGTTTTTAACAAATCCAATCTGTTTAAAGCTCTATTTAATTCAGAAACTTCTTTTTTAATTTTTCTTTTGATGTGTTATTCAGGTTGGCTCTTTCATGACTGACCGGGACGTTGACTGAACCATCTAACGGAGTTGCTGGAATCGACCTGTTGCTGTATCTGGACGCCTCACTCTCTACTTCAAAAGGTAGATATTTTTTCTTTAGAAAAAGAAGTTTTGAACAATATCAATCTGTAAAAGCTCTATTTAATTCAGCATTTTCCTGTTTTAGTTGTATTTGATGTGTTATTCAGGTTGGCTGTTTGATGACTGACTGGGACGTTGACTGAACCGCCTAATGGGGTTACAGGGATCGACCTGACGCTGTATCTGGCTGCCTCATTCTCTACTTCAACAAGTAGATTTTGTTTCTGTTATTTTTACATTCAAGAAAAACCTCACTTGTATTTTGACACAATCTCTAAAGGTATGCCATTTTATTCATTGCTCTACTAACCAAACTTGCACCTCCATCCGTCATGGTTCACAGGGTCATATGTAACAACCACCCACACCATCTATCGCACCGAATATAATCCCAAACTAATTAGAAGAAACTCGGTTTCTAAATGCATTTTTTGATTGTATGTATTTGTTTTTTTATTTTATGCAATGATGTAATGTGGAACCATCTGCCTATGGGAGTCGGCTTGAAACTGCAAATGTCATTCGGACCATGACGTTGACTGAACCATCCAACGGAGTTGCTGAAATCGACCTGTCGCTGTATCTGGACGCCTAACTCTCTACTTCAAAAGGTGGATATTTTTTCTTTAGACAAAGAAGTTGTTAACAAATCCAATCTGTTTAAATCTCTATTTAATTCAGAAACTTCTTTGTTTTAATTTTTCTTTTGATATGTTATTCAGGTTGGCTCTTTCATGACTGACCGGGACGTTGACTGAACCATCTAACGGAGTTGCTGGAATCGACCTGTTGCTGTAGCTGGACGCCTCACCTTCTAAGGTGGATATTTTTTCTTACGATACAGAAGTTTTTAACAAATCCAATCTGTTTAAAGCTCTATTTAATTCAGAACCTTTTCTTTATAGTTTTCTTTTGATGTGTTATTCAGGTTGGCTGTTTGATGACTGACCGGGACGTTGACTGAACCGTCTAACGGAGTTGCTGGAATCGACCTGTTGCTGTAGCTGGTGGATATTTTTTCTTACGATAAAGAAGTTTTTAACAAATCCAATCTGTTTAAAGCTCTATTTAATTCAGAACCTTTTCTTTATAGTTTTCTGTTGATGTGTTATTCAGGTTGGCTGCTTTTTGACTGACTGGGACGTTGACTGAACCATCTAACGGAGTTGCTGGAATCGACCTGTTGCTGTATCTGGACGCCTCACTCTCTACTTCAAAAGGTAGATATTTTTTTTTTAGAAAAAGAAGTTTTGAACAATATCAATCTGTAAAAGCTCTATTTAATTCAGCATTTTCCTGTTTTAGTTGTATTTGATGTGTTATTCAGGTTGGCTGTTTGATGACTGACTGGGACGTTGACTGAACCGCCTAATGGGGTTACAGGGATCGACCTGACGCTGTATCTGGCTGCCTCATTCTCTACTTCAACAAGTAGATTTTGTTTCTGTTATTTTTACATTCAAGAAAAACCTCACTTGTATTTTGACACAATCTCTAAAGGTATGCCATTTTATTCATTACTCTACTAACCAAACTTGCACCTCCATCCGTCATGGTTCACAGGGTCATATGTAACAACCACCCACACCATCTATCGCACCGAATATAATCCCAAACTAATTAGAAGAAACTCGGTTTCTAAATGCATTTTTTGATTGTATGTATTTGTTTTTTTATTTTATGCAATGATGTAATGTGGAACCATCTGCCTATGGGAGTCGGCTTGAAACTGCAAATGTCATTCGGACCATGACGTTGACTGAACCATCCAACGGAGTTGCTGAAATCGACCTGTCGCTGTATCTGGACGCCTAACTCTCTACTTCAAAAGGTGGATATTTTTTCTTTAGACAAAGAAGTTGTTAACAAATCCAATCTGTTTAAATCTCTATTTAATTCAGAAACTTCTTTGTTTTAATTTTTCTTTTGATATGTTATTCAGGTTGGCTCTTTCATGACTGACCGGGACGTTGACTGAACCATCTAACGGAGTTGCTGGAATCGACCTGTTGCTGTAGCTGGACGCCTCACCTTCTAAGGTGGATATTTTTTCTTACGATAAAGAAGTTTTTAACAAATCCAATCTGTTTAAAGCTCTATTTAATTCAGAACCTTTTCTTTATAGTTTTCTTTTGATGTGTTATTCAGGTTGGCTGTTTGATGACTGACCGGGACATTCACTGAACCGTCTAACAGAGTTGCTGGAATCGACCTGTTGCTGTAGCTGGACGCCTCACCTTCTAAGGTGGATATTTTTTCTTACGATAAAGAAGTTTTTAACAAATCCAATCTGTATAAAGCTCCATTTAATTCAGAACCTTTTTTTTCTTTAGTTTTTTTTTATGTGTTATTCAGGTTGGCGTTTGACGACTGACCGTGACGTTGACTGGACCATCTAACGGAAGTGCTGGAATCGACCTGTCGCTGTATCTGGACGCCTCGCCCTCTACTTGAAAAGGTGGATATTTTTTCTTTAGATAAAGAAGTTTTTAACAATTCCAGTCTGTATGAAGCTCCATTTAATTCAGAAACTTCTTTTTTAAAGTTTTCTGTTGATGTGCTATTCAGGTTGGCTGCTTTTTGACTGACTGGGACGTTGACTGAACCATCTAACGGAGTTGCTGGAATCGACCTGTTGCTGTATCTGGACGCCTCACTCTCTACTTCAAAAGGTAGATATTTTTTCTTTAGAAAAAGAAGTTTTGAACAATTTCAATCTGTAAAAGCTCTATTTAATTCAGCATTTTCCTGTTTTAGTTGTATTTGATGTGTTATTCAGGTTGGCTGTTTGATGACTGACTGGGACGTTGACTGAACCGCCTAATGGGGTTACAGGGATCGACCTGACGCTGTATTTTGCTGCCTCATTCTCTACTTCAACAAGTAGATTTTTAATTTTACATTCAAGAAAAACCTCACTAGTATTTTGACACAATTTCTAAAGGTATGCCATTTTATTAATTACTCTACTAACCAAACTTGCACCTCCATCCGTCATGGTTCACAGGGTCATATGTAACAACCACCCACACCATCTATCGCACCGAATATAATCCCAAACTAATTAGAAGAAACTCGGTTTCTAAATGCATTTTTTGATTGTATGTATTTGTTTTTTTATTTTATGCAATGATGTAATGTGGAACCATCTGCCTATGGGAGTCGGCTTGAAACTGCAAATGTCATTCGGACCATGACGTTGACTGAACCATCCAACGGAGTTGCTGAAATCGACCTGTCGCTGTATCTGGACGCCTAACTCTCTACTTCAAAAGGTGGATATTTTTTCTTTAGACAAAGAAGTTGTTAACAAATCCAATCTGTTTAAATCTCTATTTAATTCAGAAACTTCTTTGTTTTAATTTTTCTTTTGATATGTTATTCAGGTTGGCTCTTTCATGACTGACCGGGACGTTGACTGAACCATCTAACGGAGTTGCTGGAATCGACCTGTTGCTGTAGCTGGACGCCTCACCTTCTAAGGTGGATATTTTTTCTTACAATACAGAAGTTTTTAACAAATCCAATCTGTTTAAAGCTCTATTTAATTCAGAACCTTTTCTTTATAGTTTTCTTTTGATGTGTTATTCAGGTTGGCTGTTTGATGACTGACCGGGACGTTGACTGAACCGTCTAACGGAGTTGCTGGAATCGACCTGTTGCTGTAGCTGGTGGATATTTTTTCTTACGATAAAGAAGTTTTTAAAAAATCCAATCTGTTTAAAGCTCTATTTAATTCAGAACCTTTTCTTTATAGTTTTCTGTTGATGTGTTATTCAGGTTGGCTGCTTTTTGACTGACCGGGACGTTGACTGAACCATCTAACGGAGTTGCTGGAATCGACCTGTTGCTGTATCTGGACGCCTCACTCTCTACTTCAAAAGGTAGATATTTTTTCTTTAGAAAAAGAAGTTTTGAACAATATCAATCTGTAAAAGCTCTATTTAATTCAGCATTTTCCTGTTTTAGTTGTATTTGATGTGTTATTCAGGTTGGCTGTTTGATGACTGACTGGGACGTTGACTGAACCGCCTAATGGGGTTACATGGATCGACCTGACGCTGTATCTGGCTGCCTCATTCTCTACTTCAACAAGTAGATTTTGTTTCTGTTATTTTTACATTCAAGAAAAACCTCACTTGTATTTTGACACAATCTCTAAAGGTATGCCATTTTATTCATTACTCTACTAACCAAACTTGCACCTCCATCCGTCATGGTTCACAGGGTCATATGTAACAACCACCCACACCATCTATCGCACCGAATATAATCCCAAACTAATTAGAAGAAACTCGGTTTCTAAATGCATTTTTTGATTGTATGTATTTGTTTTTTTATTTTATGCAATGATGTAATGTGGAACCATCTGCCTATGGGAGTCGGCTTGAAACTGCAAATGTCATTCGGACCATGACGTTGACTGAACCATCCAACGGAGTTGCTGAAATCGACCTGTCGCTGTATCTGGACGCCTAACTCTCTACTTCAAAAGGTGGATATTTTTTCTTTAGACAGAGAAGTTGTTAACAAATCCAATCTGTTTAAATCTCTATTTAATTCAGAAACTTCTTTGTTTTAATTTTTCTTTTGATATGTTATTCAGGTTGGCTCTTTCATGACTGACCGGGACGTTGACTGAACCATCTAACGGAGTTGCTGGAATCGACCTGTTGCTGTAGCTGGACGCCTCACCTTCTAAGGTGGATATTTTTTCTTACGATAAAGAAGTTTTTAACAAATCCAATCTGTTTAAAGCTCTATTTAATTCAGAACCTTTTCTTTATAGTTTTCTTTTGATGTGTTATTCAGGTTGGCTGTTTGCTGACTGACCGGGACATTCACTGAACCGTCTAACAGAGTTGCTGGAATCGACCTGTTGCTGTAGCTGGACGCCTCACCTTCTAAGGTGGATATTTTTTCTTACGATAAAGACGTTTTTAACAAATCCAATCTGTATAAAGCTCCATTTAATTCAGAACCTTTTTTTTCTTTAGTTTTTTTTTATGTGTTATTCAGGGTGGCTGTTTGATTACTGACCGGGACGTTGACTGAACCATCTAACAGAGTTGCTGGAATCGACATGTCGCTGTATCTGGATGCCTCACCCTCTACTTGGAAAGGTGGCTATTTTTTCTTTAGATAAAGAAGTTTTTAACAATTCCAATCTGTATGAAGCTCCATTTAATTCAGAAACTTCTTTTTTAAAGTTTTCTTTTGATGTACTATTCAAGTTGGCTGCTTTTTGACTGACCGGGACGTTGACTGAACCATCTAACAGAGTTGCTGGAATCGACCTGTTGCTGTATCTGGACGCCTCACTCTCTACTTCAAAAGGTAGATATTTTTTTCTTTAGAAAAAGAAGTTTTGAACAATATCAATCTGTAAAAGCTCTATTTAATTCAGCATTTTCCTGTTTTAGTTGTATTTGATGTGTTATTCAGGTTGGCTGTTTGATGACTGACTGGGACGTTGACTGAACCGCCTAATGGGGTTACAGGGATCGACCTGACGCTGTATCTGGCTGCCTCATTCTCTACTTCAACAAGTAGATTTTGTTTCTGTTAATTTTACATTCAAGAAAAACCTCACTAGTATTTTGACACAATCTCTAAAGGTATGCCATTTTATTCATTACTCTACTAACCAAACTTGCACCTCCATCCGTCATGGTTCACAGGGTCATATGTAACAACCACCCACACCATCTATCGCACCGAATATAATCCCAAACTAATTAGAAGAAACTCGGTTTCTAAATGCATTTTTTGATTGTATGTATTTGTTTTTTTATTTTATGCAATGATGTAATGTGGAACCATCTGCCTATGGGAGTCGGCTTGAAACTGCAAATGTCATTCAGACCATGACGTTGACTGAACCATCCAACGGAGTTGCTGAAATCGACCTGTCGCTGTATCTGGACGCCTAACTCTCTACTTCAAAAGGTGGATATTTTTTCTTTAGACAAAGAAGTTTTTAACAAATCCAATCTGTTTAAATCTCTATTTAATTCAGAAACTTCTTTGTTTTAATTTTTCTTTTGATATGTTATTCAGGTTGGCTCTTTCATGACTGACCGGGACGTTGACTGAACCATCTAACGGAGTTGCTGGAATCGACCTGTTGCTGTAGCCGGACGCCTCACCTTCTAAGGTGGATATTTTTTCTTACGATAAAGAAGTTTTTAACAAATCCAATCTGTTTAAAGCTCTATTTAATTCAGAACCTTTTCTTTATAGTTTTCTTTTGATGTGTTATTCAGGTTGGCTGTTTGATGACTGACCGGGACGTTGACTGAACCATCTAACAGAGTTGCTGGAATCGACCTGTTGCTGTAGCTGGACGCCTCACCTTCTAAGGTGGATATTTTTTCTTACGATAAAGAAGTTTTTAACAAATCCAATCTGTTTAAAGCTCTATTTAATTCAGAACATTTTCTTTATAGTTTTTTGTTGATGTGTTATTCAGGTTGGCTGTTTGATTACTGACCGGGACGTTGACTGAACCATCTAACGGAGTTGCTGGAATCGACCTGTCGCTGTATCTGGATGCCTCACTCTCTACTTCATAAGGTAGATACTTGTTCCTTAAGTGAAGAAGTTTTTAACAATTCCAATCTGTATAAAGCTCTTTTTAATTCAGAACCTTTTTTTTCTTTAGTTTTCTGTTGATGTGTTATTCAGGTTGGCGTTTGACGACTGACCGTGACGTTGACTGGACCATCTAACGGAAGTGCTGGAATCGACCTGTCGCTGTATCTGGACGCCTCGCCCTCTACTTGAAAAGGTGGATATTTTTTCTTTAGATAAAGAAGTTTTTAACAATTCCAATGTGTATGAAGCTCCATTTAATTCAGAAACTTCTTTTTCAAATTTTTCTTTTGATGTGCTATTCAGGTTGGCTGTTTCATTACTGACCGGGACGTTGACTGAACCTTCAAACGGAGTTGCTGGAATCGACCTGTTGTTGTATCTGGACGCCTCACTCTCTACTTCAAAAGGTATACTTTTTTTCTTTAGAAAAAGAAGTTTTGAACAATATCAATCTGTAAAAGCTCTATTTAATTCAGCATTTTCCTGTTTTAGTTGTATTTGATTGGTATTCAGGTTGGCTGTTTGATGACTGACTGGGACGTTGACTGAACCGCCTAATGGGGTTACAGGGATCGACCTGACGCTGTATCTGGCTGTCTCATTCTCTACTTCAACAAGTAGATGTTGTTTCTGTTATTTTTACATTCAAGAAAAACATAACTAGTATTTTGACACAATCTTTAAAGGAATGCCATTTTATTCATTACTCTACTAACCAAACTTGCACCTTCATCCGTCATGGTTCACAAGGTCATATGTAACAACCACCCATACCATCTATTGCACTGAATATAATCCTAAACTAAATAGAAATAACTCGGTTTCTAAATGCATTTTTTGATTGTATGTATTTGTTTTTTTATTTACTGCAATGATGAAATGTGGAACCATCTGCCTATGGGAGTCGACTTGAAACTGCACACGTCATTCTGACCGGGGCGTTGACTGAACCATCTAACGGAAGTGCTGGAATCGACCTGTCGCTGTATCTTGACGCCTCACTCTCTACTTCAAAAGGTAGATATTTTTTCTTTAGAAAAAGAATTTTTTTAACAAATCCAATCTGTTTAAAGCTATATTTATTTCACAACCGTTTTTTTTAAAGTTTTCTTTTGATGTGCTCTTCAGGTTGACTCTTTGATGACTGACTGTGACATTGACTGAACCATCTAACGGAGTTGCTGAAATCGACCTGTCACTGTATCTGGATGCCTCACTTTCTACTTCAAAAGGAGTACATTTTTTTCTGTAGACAAACAAGACTACGTTCGTATCTCAAAAAGTTCTTCTTAATTCAGCATCTTGCTGTTTTGTCATCAGGGCCAAATTTCATCTGGCTGTTTAAGCAGAAAATATTGCTAAACAGTTTTCTGCTAAGCAAAACAAAAGCAGGATACTAGTCATAAATTGTACATGTGACACGGTATTTTGGCATAAGTATTTTGTGCTTAGTTCCCTTTTGAGCTTAAGCAGTGTTGTAAATTGGGCCCTGATGATCTATATTTGTTTTCATATGGTTTGTTCTGATGTGAGTACATTGTTTTTTTCTTTCGGATGATTGTGAAGACTGCTTTTCTGCCCTCCGTCAATATGGACCATGAAGATGTGACGACACAGTACAAAGAGAGATACATCATAGCTCGAGGAGATGGACATCAAGTATTTCTCAGCTACATACCAGGGTCCCAAGTGAAGTTTGAAGGTAGGATCTCTTTTAGCTAAGCTTGAGCTGAAAGTTTAGAAATCCATTAAAGTGCAGAATTTATACATTTCTTACGTCTTATAATTAAAACATAGTCCCATATTACCTTGCACGAATACTGTATGTTAAACTGCCAGGAGCGTCACTGAGTGAGAGATATGCATGCTTTATAAAAAGCCATTGTTGTGGTTATTATTATACACTCATCTTTGACCTTTAAATTCAAATCTTAGTTAAATCTTAGTTTTTAAACTAAGATTTGAGTTTAAAGGTCAAAGATGAGTGTGTAATAATGACCACAAAAAACAGTTAAAACTGTTTTTTATTTATGTTTGATCATATTATTACAGGATTAACAGCGTCAAACAACTTTGAGTTGGACACGTGAAGATGCTGAGCCACCTTATGCAGTACCATAAAACTCTTGCTTCACCACCTCATCGAAGGCGTCATGACAGCAGATGGACACATTGTATAACAGAATGAACCCCAAGAACACAATGAGGCAGACCAAGTTGGCCTTGGATGGACGACACAAGAGAATGTGGAAGCGTCACATGGATGGGACAAGCACAAGAAAGATCAAGGTGGAATGGTGACGAAGAGACCTTCCTTCTACAGTATTAAAATAATGCAAAATCTTTTTTTTTTATTTATTTTACTATTCATTGGCCTGTTTTATTCATTCCTGGAAGTTGACATAAAACAGTTTTTGTCCTCATTGCTAAAGTACTTAACTGTGGATGAAGTTTATTTAATTCCTATTGTAACTTTTATTATTCTTATTGTTTACATGTTATCTGTTCTGTGGTACCCTTACATGGTGGCCACCATGTTTTTATTATTATTATCTACTGTATGAGGACATGTAAAATATTGTGACACACATAGGGTTAACTAAAGTTTGTAATGTCAAAGTTCATGACCTTGTCTGTGTTTGAGTACTCATTAACAAGGTTTTTGCTTACAAAGGTCTTGACATTGTCCATGGTATTCATTAAGGTAATTGAGTTCTCATTAACAAGGTTTTATAATTACAAGGTCATGACGTTGTCTTTAGTGTTTATTTATAGTGTGTTGAGTACCCATTAACGATGTATAAAGATCCCCTTTAACTGATTGTGGGGTGGGAGATGACAACCTTCGCGTGGTCCACCCTGTTGTTAACTAATTGTCATCAATAATAGAGCTATATAATACTAGTTTGTATAGCTCTATGCACCAAACTAATTTTTTAATTACAAGGTCATGACATTGTCTCTAGTGTTTATTTAATGGCTGTTTAGTACCCATTAATGATGTATTAAGATTCCTTTAACTGTTATTTGTGGGGTGGGAGATGACAACCTTCACGTGGTCCACCCTGTTGTTAACTAATTGTCATCCAACAATAGAGCTATATAATACTTGTTTGTATAGCTCTATGCACCAAACAATTTTTTTCAAATACAAGGTCATGACATTGTCTTTAGTGTTTATTTATAGGGTGTTAATTACCAATTAATGATGTATTAAGATTCCTTCAACTGTTATTTGTGGGGTGGGAGTTAGATGACAACCTTCACGTGGTCCACCCTGTTATTAACTAATTGTCATCAAACATTAGAGCTAATAATACTTATTTGTATAGCTTTATGCACCAAACTAATTTTTTAATTACAAGGTCATGACATTGTCTTAAGTGTTATTTATAGGGTGTTTAGTACCCATTAACGATGTATTAAGATTCCTTTAACTGTTATTTGTGGGGTGGGAGATGACAACCTTCACGTGGTCCACCCTGTTATTAACTAATTGTCATCCAACAATAGAGCTATATAATACTTATTTGTATAGCTCTATATATGCACCAAACAATTTTTTTTAATTACAAGGTCATGACATTGTCTTTAGTGTTTATTTATAGGGTGTTAAATACCCATTAATGATGTATTAAGATTCCTTTAACTGTTATTTGTGGGGTGGGAGATGACAACCTTCACGTGGTCCACCCTGTTATTAACGATTTGTCATCAAACTATAGCTATTATACATGTTTATAGCTTTATGCATCATTGTACCCTTTTCATGAAATATGTAAATTGCACATAGCACGTGCGCACTAGCATTTTAGTTGGCAAAAAATTAGGGCACATTGATAGGGCTGTTTTATACACGGGGAATGGGTGCGTGATGCAGACGCGATTGTGCGTCTGCTTGGTGCACAACTCTATGACGTTTGCCAACCAACAGGGGCCGTGCGCATGCGAGAATGAAATAAGCATGTTTCCTGAAAAGGGTCCATTTACCCCAGGCACGATGGAATTCATGACTTGATGAACTTTCAAGAATTTTCATGATTAGTCCATGCATCAAACAGTTCTTGACATGTTCATCACAGCATCAGTTCATGAACCAACTCGTGAACTGTTAATCCACTCCATTAATGAACATTTCATGGAATTTATAAGTTTCGTGTATTTTCATAAAAGTCCATCTTAGCTTTCTCTGCAATTTATTCATAACTCAACTGTGTATTAACTTAACTCCCTGTTTTCAAATTGGTATATATTTTTCTTCTAACTTAATTACTTCCAGTATCTGTATGTCATTGCTGGTAATGCCCATTAATGTAATTACCAAACGCTTTACTTTGACAAGTTTCCTTTTGCTTTGACAAGTTTTACTTTGACAAGTTTCCTTTTGTAATTAAAAAATCTCTGCCAAAACCCGGAGGTCTTTGGTCTATATCCCACTCCAGTTAATTTGTCTTTGTTCAACTCAAAATCATTTACAATTTACCCAGTCAGTTTCCCTTGATAGGGTTCGAAACTTTTCACGGTAGAAGAATTATCAAAGGGGGATATAGTTCCGGTACTGTAACAATCGGTTTTTGGCCAAAAAACAGTGTTTGTTGTTAAAAGCATTGTTGGTTTGAACTGTAAACCCCACTTTATAATGCAGTGGGCCTAATACTAGAATTAACCTGCGAATTTTCATTTCAAAAAGGTGATCGCGTTTTTGAGATACTGCCCAGACTCCACGGCGATTTATGTCAACGTAGGAAAAAAATTCATTAGAGGAGTATAGTAACACGATCTTTTTATAATCAGTTTTGGGGAGAAAAATCACAAGTACCCTTTTTCCATACCCGTACATATATACCAAAGCTGCTGTGTACTTCTTTCTATTCATTTTCAGAGTTGAATATTATGTCCACAATAGGAAGAATAATCTCTATAGGAATACAAGCTCAGAAGCATTACCGCGGTAACGATTCTCTATGTTGATTAGTGGGAGTGGGGTTAAAAAGTGTGACCCCTTTTTTCACACATAATTCCGCCCCGCCTCCTCCTCCCCCAATCGGATGTAGTAAATAAACTTGTTTTAGTCCCACCAACGCCCAAGTGCATGCAGGTAGACTCAAACCAGCAGGCCTACTCCGCCCTGTACTTAAACGTTGTTATTGCTTCATATCTATTTTGGCTATTTTAAAGTGATATATTATTTACAAGAGTTAGTGAACGAATAAAAACCATCAGCGCAATATAGATGAAATTATAAAAATGAGTAGTTTCTAGCGAACTACACACCCCCTGCGACTAGAACAAGTTTTGGAACATGTAAACTGCGCGACCCTGGTTATGTGGTACTTGCGCACGTTCCTGTCATCACGCATTTTCATGCGGTTGGATGGAACTTACAAGTTTGCGCAATGATGTTGATGTGATAAACACATAAACAACAGCTGAAGGAAGAAAGATGGTCGGTCAAAAAGTAAGTAAAGTGTTTTTTGTCACTTAAATAACCCAACTACTACTTCTACCTTTATGGTAGTCAAGTATCTATAGTCAGTAGTCAGTGTTATTTATAGTGGTACACAATCCATGATTTGTGTGGTTGGATTGGAATAATGGATGGAATTGACGGGTATCGGTACATGCTTAGCCCCGTCCGTCTGTGTGCATGCATGGAGGTAGAATTCTACCTCCATGGTGCATGCAATAGAGGAAGTTCAGCATGAGCCTGGCATGTTTCGGTTCACACGACAACACTTTTTCATTCAATGTGAAATAATATGTTAAAGGCAGTGGACACTATTGGTAATTACTCAAAATAATTTTTAGCACAAGACCTCACTTGGTGATGAGTAATGGGGGGGGGGGGGGGGAGAGGTTGATGGTATAAAACATTGTGTGTGAGAAACGGCACCCTCTGAAGTATTATATTATTATTTATTAAATTAAATTTTCACAGGTTTGTTATTTTATGCATATGTTGAGATACACCAACTTGTGAAGGCTAGTCTTTGACAGTTACCAATAGTGTCCACTGCCTTTAAAGCCATTGGACACTTTCAGTAAACAGTGTTGTCCAAAGGCCCACACTTCGTGTATCCCAACTTATATATAAAATAACAAATCTGTGAACATTTAGGCTCAATCGGTCATCTGAGTCGGGAGAAAATAACGGGAAAACCCACCCTTGTTTCCACACGTTTCGCTGTGTCAGGACATGTGTTTAAAATAAACCCGTAATTCTCGACAACGAGAATTGATAATTGTTTTAATGTTTTCTCGAAAAGTAAAGCATTTCATGGAATAATATTTCAAGGGAAGTCTTTCACCATTAGATTACCTTCTGTAAACCCTTCAAGTTATTTGTACATCTGTGAACTTTTATTTTGTTTTTTTGTGCCGAAAGTTCATAATGGCTTTAACTCAATGAAATATCCTGAAAAGGTGGTGGCAGGATACGGACAGTTATCCAGTAACTTAGTTGCGATAACGTAACCCTCCTGCCGATGGCAGGCTGGCTCCGCCGTTGGCAGGAGGGTTACGTTATCGCAACTACCAGTAATTTTGTCTTTAATCTATTTATAAGTAGACTTTACCATGTTTACTACTCTGTCAATCTCTGTGTGTGTTCCCACTGTGTTGGTACAGTCTATAAAAATAATTCAGAAGTTAATTTCCATGTCCGACTGTCACTTGTTCACTTCTACCATGGAGGTAGAGTCATCTTATGCTTCTACTTCTTCTACCTGTCCTTGGTACTTGGCGTAGTCCTTCAGTCAGGATCATGGATGTAAATGCCAAGGCTAGCTGCTTACATGTTTGACTTTTTTATGTGCGCTGCCAAGTGTTGCAGCTAGCACTGTAGCAGGTGACGTGCACTCATCATAAATGATGAAATAAATTATCTCTTATCTACTCAATGACATTACAACGAAACAATTACACAACATTTATTCATACAGCGCCTAACATTAGGGATTAATACTGTTGTTTCTAAATCCACATTCAGTATTTTGTGTTAGACTATACCCAGTTACTGGGGCGCTGAACCACTTTTCTCAAAACATGTCATTCTTTGTCATACTGGCAAGTACTAGTACAACCGAGAATGGCAAATTAAAAAAACCCAGGTGTACAGGGCCCCAGTAACTGTGTCTAATGTGGGACTGCGTTTGAATTATGAGAATTATGTACTCCTTTTAATATTTACTGTACATGCAGCAACATTGTTTACAAGCGCTTTTCGAGCGCTCTGGGTTTTTTTTCTGTGTGTTACAAAACAAACAGGACCAATGCCAACGGCTTTACGTCCCATCCAAAGGACAAAGCATCATGGTTACACTTGTATGTGGCTTGCTCAAGGACTGTGGCGACTGAGAATATTGCCAGTATTACATTTTGGTAACATCACTTAAGTGAAAACATGGCAGTCCATATAAAAAATGTTCATGGATTAGCTGAGAATTTTGGCATTCTTTGCTTACACAGCTAGTGCAGATGTTCTGCGCTTGCCGTGCAAGCAAAATGGTGATCACATACATGATATAAGCGCAAAATATGGTGGTGAGCAGAGCCATGAAATGGGGCCCTGGTATTTTTCTCCATTAGTCACTGAAATTGTCATTTGAAAACCCAGAGTCTGTAACAAAAACCTCTCTTTGTTTTGTTTTTTGCAGCAGCTTTTGTAGTCCTAGCAAGCAGGTGACGCCATACTGAGTGTTGACAGCATCATGAAGTACTCCAGTGACGTGTACTTTATCTATCATCAGGATGATAAAGAATTCATGGAGGTTTTTGAGAGTATGTATAATTATTTCAAAAAAAGTTGAGGATCTTCCTTATGTATGTCGAAAATCTACTCCTTGATAGTAGAATAATATATAGCAAGAAAGGTTCTCAAAAGAACATAATCTACCCAGCAAGTAGATATGGTTTTAAAGACACTGGACCTTATTGGTAATTGTCAAAGACCAGTCTTCTCACAAAATAACAAACCTGTGAAAATTTGAGCTCAATTGGTCGTCAAAGTTGAAGAAAAGTTGAAGAAAAAATGCTCTTGCTGCACAAGTTGTCTGCTTTCAGATGCTTGATTTTGAGACCTCAAAATCTAATTCTGAGGTCTCAAAATCAAATTCAAACCAATTATTTTTCGTAGGCAAGGAGTTCCTAAGCGATATTAATAAAAATAATAAACGCAAAGTATTATATAGCGCACGTATCTACCAAACGAGGTACTTAAGGCGCTGAGTATATACAAATTTTCAGAAAGATTGCAGTGATGAATTCCGAGACCCAATTATGTAGCACCTTATAAGGGTTACAAGGTGCTACGGCACATACAGCAGCCACAGCCAGAAACGACGAGGCGATCCCCTTCTCTTTTTGATAATTGCACTTGGTTCCTTGACATGCGTTGCACAGCACATGGGACCAACGGCTTTACATCCAATCCGAAGGACGAAGCAATTGTTAAGTGTCTTACTTTATACAAGGTTTGGCTGGGGATTCGAACCCACACTCTGCTGATCAGAAACACCAGAGTTTAAATTAGATGCTCTTAAATGCCCGGCCACGACAATTCCACGTGAAATGCCTCCGTGAGGTACATAGTATCAGCTCTGCATTTTGTTGAGAAAGTTCATCACTTGAATTAAAGGCACTGGATTGGTAATTACTCAAAATACATGTAAGCATAAAAACTTACTTGGTAACGAGCATTGGAGAGCTGTTGATAGTATAAAACATTGTGAGAAACGGCTCCCTCTGAAGCAACGTAGTTTTTGACAAAGAAGTGATTTCCCATTAAATATTTTAGTTTGATTTCGAGACTTCAGAATAAGATTTTGAGGTCTCTATTTTGAGGCACAACTTGTGCTACAAGTGCGTGTTTCTTCCAGTATTCTCTCATAACTTCAATGACCATTTGAGCTCCAATTTTAGCCATATGTTGAGATACACCAAGTGAGAAGACTGTTCTTTGAAAATTACCAAAGGTGTCCAGTGTCTTTAAACTCTTCTCTTAGGCTTTTTAATTTCCCCAGTGTGGGATAATAAAGTTCTTATCTTATCTTATATTATCTTATCATTGCAAACCAATTTTCTTTCAATCCAGAATTACTGAAATCTAACGGTCTGTCTGTATGGGATGGGGAGACAACACATGGAAAGGGTTTGATCGATTCTAAGGTAAGTCAAAAGAGTTCTGAGTAATGTTTCGTACAAAAGTGCCCTGAAAACCAACCTTTTTACTATACAGCATTAATTACCTTGCTTGTGTTCAGTCAATTGTACATAGTTACACGCGTTCTATTTGAGTAATTTGTAAAGTCAACAGTTAACTAAGGTTTCAGTGCCATACATCTCCATCGGTGATGCTCGGATAGCTCCCTCGCTGAAAGCTCGGAACTTAGGGGTTATTTTTGATTCATCAATGACACTTCAGCCACACATCAACAACATTGTTCGTTTATCATCATATCACATCAGGAATATAGGTAAGATTCGCAAGTACTTGGGCAAAAGTGCCACTGAAAAGGTCATTCACGCATTTGTTACTTCTCGTCTTGACAACGGCAATGCTCTTCTCTACAGTCTTCCTAACAACCAGATTTCCAGACTTCAACGGCTCCAAAATACTGCTGCCCGCATTGTGACACTGTCTAGAAAATCGTGTTCTATCACCCCCATTCTGAAACAACTACACTGGCTCCCTATCTCTCAACGAATCATCTTCAAGCTGATGCTCATTGTCCACAAAGCTCTTAATGGCAAGGCTCCCCAATATATTTCTGAACTGCTTCAAGTTTACACTCCATCAAGGAATCTTCGATCAAGTTCTATGCTTCTCCTCATTGAACCCAAGTCTCGACACTCATGGGGTGACAGGTCTTTTTCTTCAGCCGCGCCAGGCATCTGGAACTCTCTACCACTTAATCTTCGATCTTGTCTTTGTACTGCAAAATTCAAGTCTCTTCTCAAAACTTATCTTATGTCACAGGTTTTCAATGACTAATTTTGTTGTGTCTGTTTTTCTTTGTGTTATGTTTTGTTTTTGTTTTGTTTTTGGTTTTACTGCGCCTTGAACACCCAGCAGGGTGGATATGTGCGCATTACAAGTCTTATTATTATTATTATTATTATTATTAAAGTGCCTTATAGAGATAACATTATATTAGGCGCTATATAAATCAAATATATTATTTCTTACTATGACTTGTGTGTTGTCGTGGCTGAGAGGATAAGAGCACCAAGCGCTTTATAGAAAAAGTCTGATGATAAGAACACCAGAACCCATATCAGGTGCATCAGACCATGACACATCAAAATAACCAACAAAAACACAATGTAGCTGGAACATTATACAGTGTGTATGTTTAATATTTCTCATACTGCAAAGCAATATTGGTCAAGTAGCTACGCAAACACACATTGTATGCTCAAGCTGCTCATGCAACCTATCCTAGACGAAAAATAACTGCCAGCAAAAAAAACACCTTAGTTTAGACTTGTATACAAAATGTTAAAGTGTTGACACAACAGGTGCACACAACTGAGCAAATGGTACTGTTTGCACGTGCTTCGAGCTGTTAGTTTTCAGTTTCTCTCTTAATTTAAAATTTTCTTTGGAACGAAATGCTTTTAAACGAACGCATTTGCATTCATCATTGATATTGGTAACCCATTAAGAACAAATTTTGGATTGGTTTTTGTTCTCTATGGTTCCAGGTCGTGGTGATTGTAATGAGCACCAGCTCCACCCAGGACAGACGCTGCGAGGACGAGGTATCGCTGGCCTATATATCAGATACTCCCATCTTCCCGGTGACGAAACAGACCTTCGTTGAGCTGGAACGTACCCTCTCCTTCTCTATGTATGTAAACAAAAACTTAAAGGGACACGTTGCCTTGGATCGGGCGAGTTGGTCCATGAAAAGCATTTGTAACCGTTTGTTTAACAATGCATATGGTTAGTTAGAAAGATATTTAAAAAGTCGAGTAGGCCTATAATGATTAACCCACACAAACATGCCTTGAAATTGCAAGGTTTTCCTTCATACGTCGTGTACTATCATGGTCAGCCGTTTTATTGAGTCAAAACTTTGACTTTATAAAATGGCCGACCGTATTAGTTCTCAAAGTAAAAGGAAAACCACGCTATTTTGAGGCATGTTTGTGTGGATCAATATATTCTACCTTTATATCATCTTCCAAACCATATGCATCTTACAAAAAATTATTACTAAGACCAACTGGCCCGATCCAAGTTAAATTGTCCCTTTAAAGACTAACTAGTTGTATAAAAACTGCATGAGCTTTCGTAGCAACAACTACCCTTGTATACATTTGTACTAGTTAGATTCATTGTCAGAATTTTTTTTGGGTAATTCAACGTGTATCATCGTTACCATGACTACAACAAGAACAGACAACCAAACATACATCAGGAATTGCTTCATTTATATCTAAGGCCAACCCCTGGGAGAATTAAAATGTTTTGTAGCTGTCGCCTTTGGATTAGTTGTCAGAATATTCAGGGTAATTCAGCGTTTATCATTGTTACCATGACTACACCAAGAACAGACAACCTACGTCATAAAATACGCCAGGATTTGCTTCAAAGAGTATTTTACCACTAAGGCCTCACCCTGGGAGAATTAAAATATTTTGTAGCTTTCAGCTTGGGATTAATTGTCAGAATATTCAGGGTAGTTCAATGTTTATCACCGTTACCATGTCTACACTGAGAACACACCACAAACAATACAAAACAACAATTGTACCAGGGATTCGCTTCAAAGAACTGCTTAATGGGAAGTTTCAACAATTCAGAATTTTAATCTGAGAATCGGACTGTCAGATTGTTTTTTTTAGATTATCTACTCCATAATGTATTTTTTCATGCGTGGACATAACTGCTGTAGAATTTTGGCGATATCTCAGAAATGTAATTCTGGATGAATGTTTATACTATATGGCATCTAATCTGTTATGGAAGTGTAAAATAGAATAGAATGCAAAACTTATGTGAAAAACTCATGAAACTTAGGGAATCTGTTTACTTGGTCTGGCAACAAAATTAAAAGGCCCCCAAATAAAACTTAATTACATCCCGCCCGCTTGCTTTTTAGAGGCTGCCTCCTTTTAAAAAAATTTGTTATTTTTTATTTATACAGAAAAAGGATATATTTTAAACGATCTCCCCGATCAGAGGAAAAAATACATTTTGAAAAAAGGAACCCAGCTGGTTGTCTTAAGAAATGTGTCAGCAGCCATTTTGAAAAAAAGGGTCCTCCTCCTTTTCGAGAAAGAAGTAATTTTCCTCTAAAATATTTGAACTTGATTTCAAGACCTCAGATTTAGATTTTGAAGTCTCGAACCAAGCATCTGAAAGCACACAACTTCGTGTGACAAGGGTGTTTTTTCTTCCAATATTGATTATCTCCAAACTTCCACGACCAATATTTTGACAATTGCCAAAGGTGTCCAGTGTTTTTAAAGACGAATATCAATGTCTACCTTCAGCTCCTCTACGTTATTATTATCAATTTATAATTTTCTTCTTGTATAGAAATTTTGCACACAAACAAAAATAAATAGTATTTTTTTAATCAATTCCTACTTTCAGCTGCCCTGAGTTATTATTCACATTTAATAACTTTGTCTTCTTGTATATAGCGAACTTGCATACAAAAAAATACAAAATAAAAAGAAAAACTATACCGCATCATTTTTTCAGGAAATTGATCTTAGCTAAGATCAACTGGATGTTCTTTGAGACTGAAGAGCAGCGAAAGACAAATTTCGCAACGCTGCTGTCGTCAATCTCGTCCACCCTGGAGCAGGTAACCAAGGAACAGGACCAGCAGGAGGAGCAGGACGAAGATGAGGACACCCCTAAGGTATGAGAGGCCTTTTTTGAGGAAGGGATATGATTTTAATCATTATAATAACTGTGTTTATAACACACCTTTTGCAAAAGGATACAAAGTGCCAGGTATTTTTACTGCAAGGAGTGGGACGAAGTTTGAATTATGAGACGTAATCCTTAGCACCATGTAATGATTTACAGGCCCATGTAATGATTTACAAGGTGCTGTGGCACAATATGCAGCCAAGTCAGCCAGGAACACCGGGGCGAACCCCTTCTCTTTTTCGATAAATGCACTGGGTTCTTTTACATGCATTTACACAACACATGGGGCCAACGGCTCTACGTCCCATCCGAAGTACGAAGCAAAGGTTAAGTGTCTTGCTTTTAAAAGGACACAAGTGTCAGGGCTGGAAATTCGAACCCCCACTCTGCTGATCAGAAACACCAGAGTTTGAATTAATAATAATAAAAATAACGAAGTCTTATATAGCGCACGTATCTACCAAACAAGGTACTCAAGGCGCTGAGTATATACAAACTTTCAGGAGGATGAGTTATTGCAGTGATGAACTCTGAGATCCAATTATTAAGCACCTTATCAGGATAATAGTTTTTGAAACTGTGCATGGTGGAAGCATAACTAAGCGGGGTTTGCGGTAGCACCATTTGAATATTTTTGAGTATTGTTGGTTCTGAACAGGTGGTTTATGACTCAACGCTTTGAACAGTATGCTCTGATAGTCTTCAGGAATATAGTTTTGGAAACTTTGCATGGTGGAAGTATAACTTAAACAGGTTGGCAGTAACACCCTCACTATCCCCTGTGCTTGTTTCTACTGACACGGTTCAGTGAGCACACACCCCCCACACACCACCCAAGGCTCCACAACAGGTTTCACCACGCATCATCGAGTTCACTTCCCACCTCTATTTCCCGCCTTCATGCATCACCGCTGATCCGCCGCCCAGTACTTAAGCAGCATGCAGCATCAGAGTCCAGCATTCTCCAGAAGACGATCAGAGCATACTGATCGAAACGTCGAGTTAATCCAACGGTTCTTTTCAGAACCACCCCAACTCATTTAGAGATAGTTATTACATGGTGTTACCGCAAACTTTTCTATATCTTACTTCCACCATGCAAAGTTTCAAATCCTACTTATGTGAATATCTCTTTTGAGTACTGTAGGTTCTGAAAAGAACCGGTGGGTAACTTTGCTTGGTGGAAGTATAACTAAGAGAGGTTTGCTGTATCACCATGTGATGATCCTTTTTTTGAGTAGTGTTTGTTCTGAAAAGAGCCGGTGGGTAACGACTCAACGTTTCAATCAGTATGCTCTGATTGTCTTCAGGAATATAGGTTTTGAAACTTTGCATAGTGGAAGTATAACTAAGCGAGGTATGCGGTAACACCATTTGAATATCCCTTTTGACTAGTGTTGGTTTTGAACAGGTGGTTAACGTTTCAACGTTTCAATCAGTATGCTCTGATCGTCTTCAGGGTAATGGTTTTTGAAACTTTGCATTGTGGGAGTATAACTAAGCGAGGTTTGCGGTAACACCATTTGAATATCCCTTTTGACTAGTGTTGGTTTTGAACAGGTGGTTAACGTTTCAACGTTTTCGATCAGTATGCTCTGATCGCATTTAGAACAATAGTTTTTGAATCTTTGCACATTGTGGAAGTAAAGTGAGGTTTGTGGAAACACCATTTGAATATTTTTGAGTATTGTTGGTTCTGAACAGGTGGTTTATGACTCAACGTTTTTTGATCAGTATGCTCTGATTGTCTTCAGGAATATAGTTTTTGAATCTTTGCATTGTGGAAGTATAAATAAGAGAGGTTTGTGGTAACACCATGTGAATATCTCTTTGGAGTAGTTTTGGTTCTAAATGAACTGTTGGCAAACGACTCAATGTTTCAATCAGTATGCTCTGACCGTCTTCAGGAGATTAGTTTTTAAAATTTTGTTACTATTATTATTGTTTTTTGTTTTATAATTTAATCAAGATCAAATTAATAAAAATTGTGATGATGAAGCCATACATGGCACAAGCTAGTGTATCGGGGCCAATATGTACGATTTGCTTGGCGATACGCACAAACTTCAGCTTACGTGAAAAATAAAAAAAGTAATGTGGAGATACGGGAAGGAGGCCGGTCCTCTATTTAAAAATGACGAGATTTTCACGAAAATTACCCAAAATGCAAAATCCAGATGATTAAGTCAAAAATATATAGTTATCCTCTGCACTTGCACTGATTTTTAAAACTCCAATCAATACTCTAGTATGTAGCATACGCAGTACACATTGCATAATACAACACGCACAGCACAGTCACTTAAAGTAACTGGACATTTTGCTAATGGTCAAAGACCAGTATTTTTACTAAGTGTATCCCAACTTACATAAAATTAAAAATCTAAACATGTTTGGCTAAATTCATCATCAAAGTTGTAAGAAAATAATGAAAGAAAAAAAAAATTGTGCTTTTAAGATGCCAGAAAAAGGCTTCAGGCCTGAAGTATTCTCAGATTTAAATATTTTAGTGAGAAATAATGTACTTCTTTCTCAAAAATGTCTTTAATTCAGAGGGAGTCGTTTCTCAATGTGTTATACTTGTAAGAGCTTTCCGTTTCTTGTTAGCAAATACGCTTATATTATGCTTTAATATTTTGAGTAACTATCGAACGTGTCCAGTGCCTTTAAGGCCAAAGGTCAACACTAGGCTGGCTACACTTAGTACAAGTACAAGTTTACAATGATTCAAAAAGCCCTAAAAATGGCAATATTTCTGGAATTAAATACATGTAAAACACATAACATTATACACTAAGAGCATGGCACTGTACAACGTAGACTTTATCGTAGATACTTGGTACGCACACATTAGGCGTGGAATGAGGTGCATGCTGGTCTAGCTAGCCTTCAAGTTTGATCTTTTGATCGCTAGCTAGACCAGCATGCACCTCATTCAACAGTTAGCGCTTGCAAAAAGGTATATGATTATTTAAAAACACTTAATAATTTACACTTGGTGTAAAGACATTCTTAACAAATCAGAAACATGTCGTGAAATCCAAATCAACTTTATCTTGAATCTCATTACAGACCAACGTTTTTTTTAAAACTACAATATACAGGGTGTCTAAAAATAACTAAACACTTTTCAAATGGCTGCCGAATAAAAATGTATGATTCTGGGGGAAAAGGTTAATAATGTACATGTATGGATAGCGTATGGACTCAACTTCCATATGTGACACCAACTAGTCCCAAAATAAATTAATGCTTGAGTGAGCACCGCTCACTTTTGTAATGGGTATGAAAATTAGGTTGCGCAGGAATTAGCTTTCCAATTTGTGAGAGGTAAGTCCTTTTGAGCTTACAAAATTGAGGGTGATATGATAGATTCATGATCAATTGCGATCAGTTTGGGTTTGCAGAGTTATAATTGTATGCATGAGTGCACAGGAATGGCTTTAATTTTTTATTGTAGTGTTGTAACTTTCCCTGGTAGACTCAGTGGTGTGTTCATGGGAGTCAGGCAGATATTACATGTTGCAACTGTTATTGTTTACATCTGTCACTTTGAATAAAAACCTTTAACCCACATTTCAGTTATTGTAAAATGAGTTGAACATCTCAATGGTTTACTAAATAACCAGATGGGGATTATGTAAATTGATTATTCAAATACGGTCTGTTGAAAAATAGGGATGTCACAGATGTTGGCTACTTATAATTTAGGTTACCCATTGACCTCAAGAATGAGTAGCCAATGTCTTAGATTGAATTTTACACCAAATTACAAAACTGCTGACAAAAATGTTTCACTTTGCAACTGACACTAAAAATCAGGAACCCACAATCTTGTTACTACATCCCGAGTTCCCAACTTTTCCTGGTTCTGCAGAAAATTCTGTGAAAATAATCAAATCTTTTCACGGTTTGATAGACAAATTTGACAATCTCCCTGATTATGGAAACTTGTTGAATGTAATTCTAAATATCTCCCTAATTGCTGTACAAGATCTCTCTGATTGCAAGACGCAAAATTGTTGGCAGCTCTGCTACACGTTCTTAAAAAGGGAACACTTCTAGAAAATTGATACATGTAAAAATCCCATATCACAAAGAATGTCAAAGATAAATATTTGGTACATCATACTCGCGGAAAAAAACTTTGACAAAACAGGATATAAACCTGAATAAAAACATCCACAGAATCATAGAATTTGAGCTATCCAAATCCAAAACACATGCACGAGTACATGATATCAAATGTTCAGCGGCATGTATTTGTACTACAAAATACCGACAGGCAATCTCCTCAACCAAATATGAATGACAACAAGTTACAATACTATATCCAAATATTTTTAAAAAGTTTGAAAGTTGAATTTTATACAATGAAAATGATCCTATTCACAACGCGCAGCGCATATACACGCACGTCTCCTGTCCGCCATTTTGTGTGTCAAAATGTGGACAGAAGGAATGAACTCCCCAAAAAGGCAGAATTGGTAGATATGCATTGTTCGGAGGTGCGTAAACAAGTGTACATTTGTGTGCATTTTTGACACCCAAAATTGCGTACAGGGAGGTGCACCTATGGTAACCACTAATGCCCTAGACAGGTACATTTGTAAATTACCATTCCTGAATACAAAGGAGACCTACCTAGATTTTTTCCCCGGCTTTCCCATTCGTCAAACCAAAAGAGTGGCTATAAATACAGAGTCCCTCAGAAACTGCTGTAAACCAGTAAATGAACCGAATCTTACATGAGCTACCTACAAAGGCTTTATAACACCCCTTACAAATATTCTGCCTTTTCATTGGTTTAGAGCGCGTCACATTCTATGTCTTAGTTTTACTAGACAGCGGCAGTGTGATAGTGCATCGTTTGCCGTGTGATAGTCCGACAACTATCACACCAGGTGATAGTCCGACGATGATAGTCCGACAACTATCACACGGCGTGCAGTACCCAGACGTCTTTTTACCCACCTCGAACCCAATCATCAGTTGTGCATTTGTGTATCAGAAACGCGCGTACGAACGTTACATGTACGAAGATGATAAATAGTCTGTTGGGGTGTTATAAAACAAATATTGACTGCTTTAACTCTTAATATGGTTAAAACCATAGCACTCGAAGCAGTCAATATTTGTATAACAACAGCTAAGAGATATTAAATGGATAGTTAACAGTCAGAATACTGGCATTACATTCAATGTGTTTCCTGCATGTTTTCTAGTTGCTGCACGACTCGAAGCTGCACGACTCTGAGCTTCTGAAAAGCTAGAGGTATAGTTTGCTAGCTGCTTGCAGTAAATGAACCGAATCTTTGAACATGGGATGCCTGTAAAGGCTTAACTTGTTTCAAAAGTTTCAAGATCTCTTCTGTTATGAACATTGAGTAACATCTCATTTTCAGTTCAGAAGTAGGGCATTTTATAAAGTTAAAATGAACACACTTGCTTGTTTACTTGCTTAAGTCGAGTGATTTCCTTGATGAACGCTTGAACACAATAGTCATATCATCGTGATAAAGTAAATTACATTTTTTGTTATAAAAGTCATGGGATTGAGGGCGCCTATTGTTCATCTAACACGTCGCATTCATTCATAGCAATCTGAACAACAATCTGGTCCGGCCTTAGAGGTCGACCAATGCAAGAACACAGCATGTCTTGAAGACCTTTCCGAAACTTCTCGTATTTGAAGATGTAAATGATTGGATTGATCACAGAGTTCATTTTGTAAATGCTTTTGAATACACTACTAAGTGTGAATGAGCAATTGTTGAAGCTCCGTCCTGGCAAGCAGATAAGTAAATACAAAGTATAGGGTGTCCACAGCACAACCAATGCACCCATGACAATCTTAAGCATGCTGATCACATTCTGTCTGGCCTGGAAAAGCCTAAGGGCTGCTCCTTGTACATTCTGTTGTTGGAATCGTTGAGCACTTCTCTTGAGAGTGGCTTGGATCTTGTAGTAAGCCCAGCTCATAAAAAGGATGGGCAGCAGGTAGGCAAATAGGAAAAAGAGCACAGATGTTACATCATCCAATGTGTCAAATGAGTCAGTCATTCCACAACCAAGCCAGTAGGTATCATTGCTTTCATTCCATGTGAACAAACTTGGGCTTGAAAATAAAATCGACATCCCTAATGCTACAAAAATTTTCATGATAACTTTTTTAGGAGACATCATTCTAGGATAGTGCATTGGATGCACTATTCCTATATATCGTTCATAGGTCACCAGACACAGACCGTAACTTGATGAGTAGGCCATACAAATAAATAAAAAGCCGCTCCTGACAATCCGACAATAGACCTCTCTGCCGACCAAACTCTTCGGTAGATACTGCTCAGCTGTCGCATTGATCCAAATTAAGTTACAGCAGTAAATGCTGTCAATAACGGCAACATATGCCAGCAAGTAGTTTGTCATATTATGAAGGCTTTTGGTGCGAAGGATGACCAGCCAAGCTAGAGTGTTGAAAACCATTCCAACTGGTCCTTGGACAAGTGGAGTTATAATAACCCATTCATACATTTTCAGTCTTATGAACGCTGGTTTTAACCTGATGCTGGTAGGTAGTGATTGTATAGTTACCAACTTTCAGTAATTGTTTTCAAAATTCATGTGCTGATCACAAACACACAAGATATGTTGGAGTTATTCCTCAGTCTGATGGGCGATTGCACACAGTCTTTGTGTTTTCTACATCAAGTGACGCTGTGATAAGATTCTTCAACTCTCCTCTTTGCTGCTGAAAAGTTTGACGTAGTCTCTGAATGCCAGAGAATTTTATTAGCCTTATACAATTGAGAACAAGTCCAATGTTGACAGCAATCATAAATAAGTGATGAAGTCCAAGATGGTCAGGCACAAATCTCCTGGTCTGCTCTCTGCTGTCGTTCCTTGACACTGTTATATTTCTGAGAGTGTTCCTCCACAGTTTTGGTAGAATTCTCATCCAGACGAGTGTAGGTTTGACAGGAGATTCCAACTGTTGTGCTCACTAAAATGGACTTGACAAGGTTTGATTGCCAGTCTCAATTTTTTGCATTACGTTATATTGGAACCTTTGCTGGCATCAAAGACTCATTTTATATTCTCGTTAAGGCATTTATTTTTGCTATGTTGATATCTACATGATGAAAGACTAGAGATGAAATTTGTTCGATGAATATTAAATGAGCGCAGGGAACAAAAATAACCCCATTAACCTTCAACGGGTTTTACCACAATATTTGAGCTTTAGTGAGTTTACTGTGACAGGAGATGATTATGAATAATTTCCATCCTCATTGTCTGCACCAAATGCGAATCTATACCACTGACAATGTAATACTAAAAATAATAGTAATAAAGTCGAATGCGCACATATCGACCCAGCTGGGTGTTCAAGGCGCAGAATGCTGTCATAAAATAAAGGTCAACTATTTTTTTTAAAGTGCTGGCTGTTTCAGAGACTGATTTATTGGTTGTTTCTTTCAGTTTTACAACCAAATTTAGACCGACATATATGGAGTTATAAATATATTTTTTGTTCAATCTTGCAACTATTTTGATGAGTTGGGAATTCATCAAAACATTTAAATCTTACAAAATGAACAAATGAAACTTGCGCGCAGAGTGCTTTGCACAAACCAATGCATATTAAGACTCGCTGGTTTGTGATATCAATAAACTTATAGTAGCCAACAATTTTGTCGATGTGAATAAATCATTGGCTGTTCATTCTCAGCTTGGATTTAGCTAGTATTGAAACAGTATTTGCTCCACTTTCCTGCTACATGTATGAGAATACTTTAGTAACCTTTATAGACCAATAAACATGGTTATGGTTATGGTGCATGGTTTGATGAGATTGAGGTCTCCTGCTGTCATGCTTACATGTTTTGTTCATTCATAGCAATCTGATCACCGATCTGATTTGGCCTGAGGGGTTGACCAATGCAACAACACAGCATGTCTTGAAGACCTTTCCGAAACTTCTTGTATTTGAAGATGTAAATGATAGGATTAATCACAGAGTTCATTTTGTACATGCAAAAAAGTGCCAAACGCAATGTGAATAGATTATTATTGTTGCACCATTCTTTCATTGCATCTGGCAAGCAGATAACTAATTCAAAAGACATTGGGGTCCACAGAACAATCAGTGCACCCATGACGATCTTAAGCATGCTGATCACATTCTGTCTGGCCTGTAAAAGCTCAAGGGCTGCTCCTTGTACATTCTGCTGTTGAAGTTGTTGAGCACTTCTCTTGAGAGTGGCTTGGATCTTGTAGTAAACCCAAGTCATGAAAAGGATGGGCAGCAGGTAGGCAAATAGAAAGAAGAGCACATATGATACATCCTCCAATGTGTCAAATGAGTCAGACGGTTTACAACCAAGCAAGCTGGTATCGTTGCTAGCATTCTGTATGAACAATCTTGGGCTTGAAAATAGAATCGACATCCCTAATGCTACGAAAATGATCATAATAACTTTTTTAGGAGACATCATTCTGGGATAGTGCAATGGATGCACTATTCCTATATATCGTTCATAAGTCACCAGACACAGAGCATAACTTGAAGAGAAGAGCATTAACCAAGATATAAACCCACTGTAGACAATCCGACAACAGATCTCTCTACCAATGAAACTCTCTGGTAGCTGGGCCGTACTTGTGACATTAACCAAAAAGAGTTCACAGCAATAAATGCTGTCAACAACAGCAAGATATGCCAGCAAGTAGTTTGTCATATAATGAAGGCTTTTGGTGCGAAGGATGACCAGCCAAGCTAGAGTGTTGAGTATTATTCCAATTATTGCTTGTACCATTAAAGAGATATCAATCCATTCAACCATTTTCAGTTTTTGATTACTGTTAACAGCCGCTATTTGCCTCTGAAATATCAACTACAATCCTGAACTGATGCTAGTAGTGGTTGATCGGAGTTGTCAATGTTCATCAAGGAAGTTCTGTAAATGTGAGTTTACATGTAGCAAGATCATGTCTTTCTTCATTTGTTGATCACACATCAGAAAATATGTTGGAGTTATTCTTCAGTCTGATGGGCGAATGCAAACAGTCTTTGAAGTTTCTACACCAAGTGATTGTTCAATCAATGCTACTATTTGCTGCCGAAATGTTTTATACAGTGTAATTTCAAAATGCTAGAGAACTCCAATAGCCCGATACATAAACTGAAAACAATTTCAATGTTGACAGCAATCATGAAGTAGTGACGAAGTCAAAGATGGTAAGCCACAGATCTCCCAGTCTGCTCTGCGCAGTTGCTCATTGAAACTCTGTTTTAGTTCTGAGAGTGTACCTCACAATGCACAGTTTAATTATACATATAACTGTCATTCAGTCGGTGATTGATCTGTTTGACAAGTGATTTCAACTGTTATCCCCATTAACACAATGGGACTTGACAGGGTTTTGTTTGCCAGTAGTAGTAGATATAGCAAGACAGTTCTCTAAAAAACAAAACTCTACCTGGCAAGTAGATATACACATCGTAAACCAAATAAATATTGATGCCTCACCATGAAGTGCCTCAAATCATATATAATTTACTGCTATAGTTTATAATATGCAATTAGCTTAAAGGCACTGGACACCTTCGGTAATTGTCCAGACCAGTCTTTACACTTGTTGTACCCTCAACATATTCATAAAATAACAAACCTGTGAAAATGGTCGTCGAAGTTGCGAGAGATTAATACCTCGTCGAAAAAGCTGTGTGCTTTCAGCTGAGGTCTCGAATTCAATTCAAATGTTGTAGTGAGAAATTACTTCTTTCTCAAGAAACTACATTGCTTGAGAGGAAGCCGTTTCTCACAATGTTTTTTACTATCAACAGCTCTCCATTGCTCATTACCAAGTAAGTTTTTATGCAAACAATTATTTTGAGTTATAACCAATAGCGTCTATGTACACATGCAAGTGCAAGTCATTGCATTTTTTAATTAGTAAGTGCTCAGTTTTCTTGAATATAAACAAAGGGCTTGAAAAAATAGAAATGACATCACCCTTGCTCTGGAAACGGATCAACCCTGTGGAAACAGCGGGCACTATTTTCCATCAGATAAAAACCATCCACAATTACTCTTGTCCCATTTAGGTTGTAATGTTGTAACAATATTAACAATTTTACCTTTTTAAAGGCACTAATTGTCAAAGACCGGTATTCTCACTTGGTGTATCCCAACATATGCATAAAATAACAAACCTGTGAAAATTTGGACTCAATAGGAGACTTTCCAACGCTAGGTGGCAGCAGACATACCGGGTAAATTTCCATTGTTTACGTAGTTCTGAACATGCGCATAATTCTGAGAACAATGGATTTACCCGGTAAGTCTGCTGCCCTCTATCGTCCCAGAAAGTCTCCCATTAGTCATTGAAGTTGCAACCTTGTTGTACATACATATAATAGTGTGCTTTCAGATAGGAATAAAAGGCTTCTGGCCAGAAGTCTTTTATTCATTTTTAGTGAGAAATTACCTCCTTCTCAAAAACTACCTCACTTCAGAGGGAGGCGTTTTTTTACCAGAATGTTTCATACTATCAACAGCTCTCCGTTGCTCGTTACCAAGTAAGGTTTTATGCTTGTCACGGTTGCGACCGCTGAATGATGATGATTTATGATGTTATATTTTGAGTAATTACAAAACGTGTACAGTGTATTTAACTAATTTTAATTAAAACAAAATGAAATGAAATGATCAGCACATTGGGACAGATGTTGTAGGAATTCAGTTTCCAAAATCATGTCTGACTCGATCAAACAGCCTTACATTTTTGAAACAGTATTTGCTCGAATTTTTTTATTAAAGAATACTGTAATTTGTGTAGACAATATTCCACAAGCTGTTGGGAAATATTTGTAATTTGACATTATTTATGGTGTATGCTTGATGTGATTGGGTGCTCCTAGTGTTCTTCTCACACAATTTGTTCATTCATGGCAATCTGCACACCAATCTGGTCTGGCCTTGGAGGTCCACCAATGCAACAACACAGCATGTCTTCAAGACCTTTTCAAAACTTCTTGTACGTGACGTGTATATAGAATACATGTACGTAAAGGATGAGTTCACAGAGATGGTTTTTGTACACTAAATCAAAAACAATATTTAGTGTGCCTGAATAATTGTTGTATTGTAGCCTCTTTCTGACAAGTAGATAATTGTAAAAAGACCTCTGTGTCCACAGTGCAAACAGTGCACCCATGACAATCCTAGGCATGATGATCACATTCTGCTCATGCTTTGTAGTGGGACGTTTGTAAATGTTTTTGAAACGTTTGAGCCCGCGTCTTCATGATGTCGGGTATATTACTGATTTTGGGGGTTGAGCAAAGAATTGACTAGAGTGGGATTCGAACCAAAGACCTCTGGATTAATGTGCCGGCGCTCTACCAACTGAGCTATCTAGCCCTATGTTGGTAAAGCGCCGGGAAAAAAATCTTCAATTCTCCTCTTTGCTGCTGAAAGTTTGATGTGGTTTCTAAATGCCAGTGAACTTCAGTCGTTTTACACCTAAACGAGAACAGGTTCAATGTTGACAGAAATCATAAAAAAAGTCCAACATGTCCAAGATACTCAGCCAAAGATCTCCCGTTCGGCTTTTTGCTGTTGTTCCTTGAAACTGTGCTTCCTTAATTACAGTGTTCATGCAATGGTGAGAAAATGTTCACAAGTTGAAGTCTGATGGAACAGCATGACATACACCTTGTAAAAGTGTTGTTAATGAATGCCGCCTGTCCCAACAATCATCCAGTCAAATGACGAGAATCTGCGTTGGTGGTATATCATATTCTAAATGTGCCTTTGTATCGTTTTCCTTTTACTGTTGTGAGCCCTGCTGCGGCCGTGAGGTCAATTCATTAATATTGTTTGCTTACCTAATTTTTGAACAGTGCCTTTGTGCTATCTTGTAGTTAGTATCATTGTGTTCGGTCTCCCCTTTCATGTTTTATTGCGTTTTGGTTCTACCTTCTATGTTTTACCTATGGTTTTACAGACTTATAGTGAGATTAAAAAGAAATAATTACCGGATTTATATAGCCCCCATTTACCAAAGGATGCAAACAAATTGAAGCTCGTCAATTTTAGCCTTTTTAACTACTGTTGTGTAATTTTGAATTTTAATTGAACAATAACAAACCAAATTGAATTGAATTGTATTCAATAAACACACCATAACACACCCCTGCAAAATTGCTGAATTGCTTTTTGATGAAAGCTTCTTTCAAGGAATGAAGTAATAGCTCATAAGAGAACAATAACTGTCTCTCGCTAAAAGCTGAAATTATTATAGCAGTTTTTTTGTAATGTCATAATAAAACCTTTGTCCGGCGTCAAAAGCTCATTCTGAGTTGTTTCTAAGGCATTTCTTGAGCAAGTTCGAGTGTGCACATTTAGTCCACCAGTGGTCGACCACAGACTAGCAACGCACATGCGCAGTGATGTACTCACCCGAACGACTTGTTTGGTAGTCTAGTCAACCTTCCACCTTTTCGCTAAAGTGTCACTGGTTCCCCTCTGCGCTTAACACATGTTAGAATGGAACATGTTGTTGGGACCAGTGAAGAAACCATGGGCTCGAGGCTGGTTCCAAATGGTCGACCACAGTAATCAACCAATGGTCGGCTAGCCTGGGTTCGAGTCAAAATGGTCAACCTTTAGTTAACCATTGTGCTCACTCGAACTTGCTCCTTGTATTGTCAGTATCAATGATTATTAAAAGAGCACATTAAATAAAAGCCACCCCCCCCCCCATTAAACCTTCAACAGGTTGTTGTTGGTGGGAACTAATATCTCATCAATATATTTAGCACTAGCGAGTTAACTACACCGTAGGATAGGAGGACATTATGAATGATCTAAATTTCTCGCCGTTTGCACTCATGTCGAATTTACATCACTGTCAATATTCTGTAAAGCTCAACTATTTTTACAAGTGCTGTTTCTGAGACTGCTTTATTTTAATTTTATTTTTAATTTGTCCATAGAATGGAACCCTGTGGAATACCAGAGGGCACTGTTTTAAATTCAGATGAAATACATGTACCATCCACAATTACTCTATAATTTCAATTGCTCAATATACTCTACGATGAACACATTGGGATGCATATTGTAGGAATTCATTGGCCACTAAAGAAAATTATGGTTGACTGGATCAAAAGGCTTTAAGTTTTTGACACAGTGTTTGTTTACAATTGTATGATTCAAGAAACTGTATTTACCTGTGTGGACAAAACTTAAAGTGTAGGACTAAAGAATGGTTATGGTGCATGGTTTGATGTGATTGAGGTCTCCTGCTGTTCATCTAAAATGTTCCGTTCATTCATAGCAATCTGCACACCAATCGGGTCTGGCCTTAGAGGTCCACCAATGCAAGAACACAGCATGTCTTGAAGACCTTTCCGAAACTTCTTATGCTTGAAGATGTAAATGATGGGATTGATCACAGAGTTCATTTTGTACATGATTTCGAATGCAAAGTTTAGAGTGACTGAATAATGGATGTAGCACCATTCTTGCATTGCATCTGGTAGGCAGATTGCCACATACAAAGACGCTGGTGTCCACAGAACAACCAATGCACCCATGACAATCTTAAGCATGCTGATCACATTCTGTCTTGCCTGTAAAAGCCTAAGGGCTGCTCCTTGTACATTATGCAGTTGGAATTCTTGAGCACGTTTCTTGAGAGTGGCTTGGATCTTGTAGTAAGCCCAGCTCATGAAAAGGATTGGCAGCAGGTAGGCAAATAGAAGGTTGAGCACATCCTCCAATGTCTTATTAGATGAGTAAATCCGTTTGCAACCATTAACACTGTTTGTATCATTGCTAAAGTTCCATGTGAAAAAACGTGGGCTTGGAAAGAGAATCGACATCCCTAATGCTACGAAAATGATCATGATAACCTTTTTAGGAGACATCATTCTAGGATAGTGCAATGGATGCACTATTCCTATGTATCGTTCATAGGTCACCAGACACAGAGCATAACTTGATGAGTAGAGTGTACAAACAAATATAAAGCCGCTCCTGACCATCCGACAATAGATCTCTCTACCAATCAAACTCTCTGGTAGGTAAGTCTCAGCTGCGACATTGATCCAAACTAAGTGACAGCAAAAAATGCAGTCAACAACAGCAAGATATGCCAGCAAGTAGTTTGTCACATTATGAAGGCTTTTGGTGCGAAGGATGACCAGCCAAGCTAGAGTGTTGAGAAACATTCCAACTGCTCCTTGTACAATTTTAATGATAGTTTCCAATTCCATTTTTAGTATTTTGAATCTTTTTGTTTGCCAGAGCTGCAGTCTTAAACTGATGTAGGTAGTGAGTGATTGTTCCCAGTGATGTTGCTACGAATCTTCAACTCTTCTCTTTTTATGTAGTTTTGCAATGTCTGAGAACTCCAGTTGTTTTACACATAAACTGAGAACAAGTTCAATGTTGACAGCAATCATAAATAAGTGTTGAAGTCTAAGATGGTCAGCCAAAGATCTTCTAGTCTGCTCTCTGCTGTTATTCCTTGAAACTGTGCTTTCTCAATGACAGTGCTCATTGAATTACAAATAGTCAATGTATGTGAGTGCAATGGTGAGAAAATGTTCACAAGTTGAAGTCTGATGGAACATCATGACATAAACCTTGTAAAGGTGTTACTAATGAATGCCGCTCACTAACAATCATCCAGTCAAATGACAAGAATCTACTTTGGTGGTATATCATATTCAATGAACACACCATACCGCAATCCTGAGAAATTGCTGAATTAATTTTAGATTAAAGCTTCTTTGGAAGTAATAACTCATTTATAAGAGAACAATAACTGTCATTTGCTAATAGCTGTATAGATCTCCCAGTCTGCTCTCTGCTGTTGTTCCCTGAAACTGTGCTTTCTCAATAACAGCGCTCATTGAATTACAAATAGTCAATGTATGTGAGTGCAATGGTGAGAAAATGTTCACAAGTTGAAGTCTGATGGAACATCATGACATAAACCTTGTAAAGGTGTTACTAATGAATGCCGCTCACTAACAATCATCCAGTCAAATGACAAAAATCTACTTTGGTGGTATATCATATTCAATAAACACACCTCTTGCAATCCTGCGAAATTGCTGAATTAATTTTAGATTATAGCTTCCTTTGAAGTAATAACTCATTTATAAGAGAACAATAACTCTCATTTGCTAATAGGTGTAACTACGACATGTAGGTCAGTTTTTTATAACGTTATAATTGAGCTTTTACCTGGCATCAAAAACCATTTAGTTTTTCATTACGATGAAAGAGATTGACATTTTTTAATGAATATTAAATTGATGCATGGTACAAAAGTTACCAAATTAACCTTCAACAGGTTGTTGTTGGTGGGAACTAATATCTCATCAATATATATTTAGCACTAGCGAGTTAACTGTGACAGGAGGTCATTATAAATGATCTAAATCTTGATCGTTTGTACCCTACAGGTTGTAATGGTGAATCTACACCACAGTCGGGAGCTCTGTCCAGGGGCTGTTTTCACAAAGCAGTCAAATTCATCACAAGACAATTTTTCAGTATTGCCATGGTGATTTCCATTGTGACATCACTCGTTATTGTGCAACTTTGATTGATTTGCAGTTAAAATCAATCTTAGGTCTTTGTGAAATTGACCCAAGGTCCACTTTTTTTTAAGAGCGCTGTTTCTGACTGCTTCATTGTTTTTTGTTTTTTAAGTTTATCCTTAAACCCTAGTCACACATAAGGCAGAATGTGCTGGAAATGCCATTGGAATGAAAATTTGTTGTATGTTCCTGGATGTTCGAAGTGCATTCTGAACTTTCTGACTGCATTCTGGGTGCATTCCAAATAGTCGAGCCCATTCTTGTGGCCGGTCAGAATATTTTGCTCTTGCTAAAAACATTCAAAGTCATTTGAAGTGGAGCAACAATTGAACGGCATTCTAAGTGTTTATTCTAACTGCACTCTGATTGCATTCTAAATATTCTTATGGCATTCCAACAGCATTTGAGACATTCTGATCGCATTCAAGGGAAAATTAAAATCAGCTGTTGGTCCAGGGGTCCATAATCAGTGGTGGTTGGGCTTAGACTGATGAAAATGCTAGATTCGGCAGCATTTCTTACCCTAAGGGGAACCTTCGCAGTACATTCTTAATGTTTGTGCTGCTATCGGTTTGAACTTGTTGACGTTCAACCACATTTAGTGGGCATTCCAGAGGAGTTCTGACTGCATTTGAGGTGTATTCGAACATCATTCCTAAAAAGCTTGGTCAATTTGAAATTCCCTCGCGAAGATGACATGAGTTTTTAAAATTCTTCATTCCGGCTGGTTCTTTTTCATTCCTGCTGATTCTGAAAAAGGGTGACTGGGGCTTTAGAATGAATATACCCTTTGAAATACCAGAGGGCACTGTTTTCAATACAGATGAATGATCAACAACAATTACTCTATGGCCCTTCTTAAAACCAAACTTCGGCTATGGATTCGTCTTGAGGCTCCATTCTCTCGTCTCAAGCCCTGAGCGCGAATACACAAAGCACGTGCAATTGTCAGAACCAGCAGGGCCAAGCTAGCCTGAGCCAAAGCCGAAGCCTGGTTTCGAAAAGGGCCTATGTGTTCTATAGCTTTATCTACTCTAAGATGAACACTTTGGGGTGCATAATGTAGGTTGTATGAATTCACTTTCCACTATTAAAAGAAAATTATTGTTAATCAAAAGGCCTGAAATTTTTGAAACTGTTTTGATTTACAATTGTCTGATTCAAGAAACTGTATTTACCTGTGTAGAAAAAGCTCAACGTGAAGGATTTTTAAATTGTTATGGTCCATGGTTTGATTTGATTGATTGTTCCTAGTGTGCTTCTAACACGTTTTGTTCATTCATAGCAGTATGAATACCGATCTGGTTTGGCCTTGGAGGTCGCCCAATGCAACAACACAGCATGTCTTGAAGACCTTTCCGAAACTTCTTGTATTTAAAGATGTAAATGATTGGATTGATCACTGAGTTCACGTTGTACATGAATTGGGATACAATAGTCAGTTTGAGTGAAGAATCGGATAAGCACCATTCCGTCATTGCATTTGGTAAGCAGATAATAGAATGGAAAATAAGTGGTGTCCACAGAACAAACAGTGCACCCATGACAATCTTAAGCATGCTGATCACATTCTGTCTGGCCTGTAAAAGCTCAAGGGCTGCTCCTTGTACATTCTGTTGTTGAAGTTGTTGAGCGCTTCTCTTGAGAGTGGCTTGGATCTTGTAGTAAGCCCGGCTCATAAAAATGACAGGCAACAGGTAGAGAAGTAAAATGTTGAGCACAGACTGTACCTCCCTCACTCTGACAAATGAGTTAGTTTGTTTACAAACAACACTGCTGGTATCATTGTTAGCATTCATTGCAAACAGACTTGGGTTTGAAAATAAGATTGAAACTCCAAGCGCAATGGAAATGAAGCAGATAACCTTTTTAGCAGACATCATTCTGGGATAGTGCAATGGATGCACTATTCCTATATATCGTTCATAGGTCACCAGACACAGAGCATAACTAGATGAGTAGACTAACACTTGCCCTATAAAGCCGCTTCTGACAATCCGACAATAGATCTCTCTACCAATGAAACTCTCTGTTAGGTACTTCTCCGCTGTTGCATTGATCCAAATTAAGTTACAGCAATAAATGCTGTCAACAACAGCAAGATATTCCAGCAAGTAGTTTGTCATATTGTGAAGGCTTTTGGTGCGAAGGATGACCAGCCAAGCTAGAATGTTGAGAATCATTCCAATGGTTCCTTGTACAATTCCAATAATAGAAGCCCAGTCATACATTTTCAATACTTTAAACACTAACGTTTGCCCGATGTTATAGTCTTAAACTGATGCTGGTAGTGATCGATCGTAGTTGTCAACTTTCATCAATGAAGAACTGTACATGTTGATGTAGTAAGATCTTTTCTCACTTCATGTGTTGATTGAACACGCAAAAGATGGAGTTGTTCTTTAGTCTGATTGGCGAATGCAAACAGTCTTTGAATTTTCTACATCAAAGTGAAGTTGCTGAGTTTCTTTAACCATTTAGCCGCTGTACCGCCCAGCCGCCTCTATGCGGTACGAGGAAACCCCGCTAGCTTGTGTTTGTAGAAAAAAAAGGAACATTAAAAGAAAACTCGATAGTCATTAGTAGGTCTACGCATTTGTTAATATATCTAGTTGTTATAGATCGTTATTAATTTTCCCTTCACAGTTGACTTGTCGAAGCTAATGATGATGAAATAATTTAGCTCTTACGAAAAAAAAACGCTCATTAGTAAACAGGAAATTGTTCATCATTTATGATGATATTGTCGTAAATTAACGCCTTCGCATTTAATCAGTATGAGCATTGAGCCAGATAAAAGCCTTGAAAAGCTATTGTGTCCACTTCATCCGTGCACAAAAATATTCGCCATAAAAATTACCGTAGCCGTTTAACGAGAGGCATTTATTGTTCCCTTGAGAACTTGTACTTTTATACAAATATGTGCATACATATTACGATTCCAGTGATTTACTGCAAGAATCTTGAGAAATTGGTTTTCAGCAAACTCCGGCGGTGCAGGGACTAAAGGGTTAACACTATTTGCTGCTGAAATGTTTTACAGTTTTTATATGTTTTACAAGTTCAATATTGATAGCAAGGTATACATGTGATGAAGTCCAAGATGGTCAGCCACAGATCTGCCATTCTGCTCTCTGCTGTTGTTCATTGAAACTCTGTATTATTTCTGTGAGTGCTCTTTCGCCTGCTCAGTTTTATAAGAAATGTCATTCAGTTGAGTGTATGCTTGATAACAGTTTGCAACAGTTATTCCCATTGAGGCACATAGACCTTTTTTCTTTTCTTTTCTTTTTCGCCCAAGTGAACAGTATACCTGGCAAGCAGAAGTTGTCATTGATTTTCTATTAGTTTAGAAATGCAGTTATAGCTTTATTGCTTTTGATCATACCTTTGATACGCACAATAAATCTAATGGCGGTTTGTCAGGTGCTTGGAAGAAGGGTTTATGGCTTCATGCACTTTTTTTTCGACACACAAAGTACTTTTTTCCGGTAACAAATGGCTGAGGAATTGAAATTGCTCTGGAGAAAAAATATGCCCATTCTTGTTTTTTTTTTTCTTCTAGAATTATCACAAAGACATGGATTTCCATGCAGAGTTTTACCTGCATGGAAATGACTTGTGAAATGCAGACAACTTTTTCGTGAAAGTTTTCACCTAAAACAATTTTGTACATTAATCCAAAGTTATGCCCTGGTATTCTTTCAAAACGCCCTACTTGATTTGAGGTTATTTTTGTTTTTATTTGTTTGTTTTCTTTTGCTGCCAATGAAAGGAATGGATAATAAACAAAATTATTGCGTAGTATTACAACTACCTTCAAGTAGCTATATGGGTTAGAATCTTCACTGCTACTGTTTGCTGCTGAAATGTTTTATGTAATTCCTCAATGCCAGAGAACTTCAGTAGTTTTACACGTAAACAGAGAACAAGTTCAATGTTGAAAGCAATGAGAAATAAGTGTTGCAGTCCAAAAAGGTCAGCCACAGATCTCCCAGTCTGCACTCAACTGTTGTTACTTGAAAGTGTGTATTCTTTATGACATCGATAGCACATTCATACATTTTCAATCTTTTGAACACTATCGTTTCCCCAGTGCTATAGTTTTATACAGGTGCTAGTAGTGATCGATCGTAGTTGTCAACTTTCATCCATAAAGAACTGTACATGTTGATGTAATAAGATCTTTTCTCACTTCCTTTTTATGATCACAAACACACCAAGATGTGTAGGGATTATTCTTCAGTCTGATGGGCAAACGCAAACAGTCTTTGAGTTTTCTACACCAAGTGATGTTGCTTAGTTTCTTTGATACTGTTTGCTGCAAAAATGTTGTAGGTAGTTTCAAGGTAGAACTTCAAAAGCTTTATACATAAACTTAGAACAAGTCTATTGTTGACAGCAATCATACATAGGTGACAAAGTCGAAGATGGTCAGCCACAGATCTCCAAGTCTGCTCTCAGCTGATGTTCCTTTAAGTTCTGTACTAATAATAATCTTACTTATAAGGCGCTTTTTACAAAAGCGATACAAAGCGCTAACGAAATACAATAGCAACAAAACAAAAGATAAATTACATGCTTTACAGACAAAACAATGCAATTAACAATGACTCAATCTAGAGTAACTTAGGATAGAGGTGGGTTTTTAATTGGGATTTGAAGGAACTCAGGGAATTGGCTAAACGAACAGATTGAGGAAGACGTTTCCAGCATTTTGGCCCAGTGCAGCAAAAGCTTTAGATCCTACATTGGTACGTGATCGTGGGGCATTCAATACAACAGCTGAAGTGGATCTTAAATTATACAGAGACTGGCGGGTGTGGAGAAGGTTGCCCAGATAATTTTTTCGTAATGACCAAAAGTGTCCAATGCCTTTAAGGCCAAAGGTCAACACATTGCCAGCTTCATGACACATACAACTTAATTTTAACAATATTAATTTTGGTTTTGCATCAGGGATAAACTTGACATCTATAAATTCGTTACAGTACCCGCTGCCAAAACATGGGACTCCAACTGCCTCTAGCTACCGGGCAGTCTCTGTAGTCTAACTAGTAGGACACTGCTCTAGAACTGCAAGGGTCGTGGGTTTGAATCCCAATCGAGTAATATGCCTGTGATATCTTTTCACAGGACTCAAGAAAGTGCTGAGGATACAGTGCTCACGCACATCGATGTAAGGGTGAAATCTAAAATCTATATTCTTTATCCCCATTGCAAATTTAACATCTATTAATTTTTTAAGTTTACAATTATTCAATAAGCCCTACAAATGGCAATAATTCTGGAATAAAATGATGAGTAAAACAAAAAACATTATCCACAGCGAGTTCAAGGATCTGATCCCTGCCAGATTAATAGTATTTTGAGCATGGTTTGATGATAATTGGGGGTTGCTGCTGTCCATCTTACAGGTTTTGTTCATTCATAGCAATCTGACCACCAATTCGGTTTGGCCTAAGAGGTCGACCAATGCAACAACACAGCATGTCTTGGAGACCTTTACGAAACTTCTTGTATTTGAAGATGTAAATGATGGGATTGACAACAGAGTTCATTTTGTACATGGAGTTAAATACATAAACCAGATAGACTGAAAAGCTGTGGCACCATTCTGTCATTGCACTTGGTAAGCAGATAATGTGATAAAAAGCCAGTGGTGTCCACAGAATAAACAGTGCACCCATGACAATCCTGAGCATGCTGATCACATTCTGTCTGGCATGTAAAAGCTCAAGGGCTGCTCCTTGCCCATTCTGTTGTTTGAGCTGTTGAGCGCTTCTCTTGAGAGTGGCTTGGATCTTGTAGTAAGCCCAAGCCAAACAAAGAATGGGCAACAAGTAGCCAAAGAGAAAGAAGAGCACAACTGTTACACTCTCCATGGTGTCAAATGAGTCAGACAGTTTGCAACCAAGCCAGCTGGTATCATTGCTAGCATTCACTGTGAATAAACGAGGGCTTGAACATAGAAATGAAATCCCTAATGCTATGAAAATGATGCAGATAACTTTTTTAGGACACATCTTTCTTGGATAGTGCAATGGATGCACTATTCCTATATATCGTTCATAGGTCACCAGACACAGACCATAACTTGATGAGGAGGCTGTTAATACCAAAATAAAGCCACTTTTGACAGTCCGACAATAGATCTCTCTTCCAATGAAACTTTCTGTTTGATAGCTTTTAGCTGTTGCAATGTGCAAAATAAAGTTACAGCAATAAATGCTGTCAATAACGGCAAGATATGCCAGCAAGTAGTTTGTCATATTATGAAGGCTTTTGGTGCGAAGGATGACCAGCCAGGCTAGAGTGTTGAGAACGATTCCAAATGCTTGTGCAATTTCAATAATAGAAGTCCATTCATACATTTTCAATACTTTAAACACTAACGTTTGCCCGATGTTATAGTCTTAAACTAATGCTGGTAGTGATCGATCGTAGTTGTCAACTTTCATCAATGAAGAACTGTACATGTGGATGTAGTAAGATCTTTTCTGACTTCATGTGTTGATTGAACACGCAAAAGATGGAGTTGTTCTTTAGTCTGATGGGCGAATGCAAACAGTCTTTGAATTTTCTACATCAAAGTGAAGTTGCTGAGATTCTTTAACCATTTACCCACTATAAAGCCCAGTCGCCTCTATGCGGTACGAGGAAACCTCGCTAGCTTGTGTTTGTAGAAAAAAAAGGAACATTTAAAAGAAAACTCGATAGTCATTAGTAGGTCTACGCATTTGTTAATATATCTAGTTGTTATAGATCGTTATTAATTTTCCCTTCACAGTTGACTTGTCGAAGCTAATGATGATGAAATAATTTAGCTCTTACGAAAAAAAAACGCTCATTAGTAAACAGGAAATTGTTCATCATTTATGATGATATTGTCGTAAATTAACGCCTTCGCATTTAATCAGTATGAGCATTTAGCCAGATAAAAGCCTTGAAAAGCTATTGTGTCCACTTCATCCGTGCACAAAAATATTCGCCATAAAAATTACCGTAGCCGTTTAACGAGAGGCATTTATTGTTCCCTTGAGAACTTGTACTTTTATACAAATATGTGCATACATATTACGATTCCAGTGATTTACTGCAAGAATCTTGAGAAATTGGTTTTCAGCAAACTCCGGCGGTGCAGGGACTAAAGGGTTAACACTATTTGCTGCTGAAATGTTTTACAGTTTTTATATGTTTTACAAGTTCAATATTGATAGCAAGGTATACATGTGATGAAGTCCAAGATGGTCAGCCACAGATCTGCCAGTCTGCTCTCTGCTGTTGTTCATTGAAACTCTGTATTATTTCTGTGAGTGCTCTTTCGCCTGCTCAGTTTTATAAGAAATGTCATTCAGTTGAGTGTATGCTTGATAACAGTTTGCAACAGTTATTCCCATTGAGGCACATAGACCTTTTTTCTTTTCTTTTCTTTTTCGCCCAAGTGAACAGTATACCTGGCAAGCAGAAGTTGTCATTGATTTTCTATTAGTTTAGAAATGCAGTTATAGCTTTATTGCTTTTGATCATACCTTTGATACGCACAATAAATCTAATGGCGGGTTTGTCAGGTGCTTGGAAGAAGGGTTTATGGCTTCATGCACTTTTTTTTCGACACACAAAGTACTTTTTTCCGGTAACAAATGGCTGAGGAATTGAAATTGCTCTGGAGAAAAAATATGCCCATTCTTGTTTTTTTTTTTCTTCTAGAATTATCACAAAGACATGGATTTCCATGCAGAGTTTTACCTGCATGGAAATGACTTGTGAAATGCAGACAACTTTTTCGTGAAAGTTTTCACCTAAAACAATTTTGTACATTAATCCAAAGTTATGCCCTGGTATTCTTTCAAAACGCCCTACTTGATTTGAGGTTATTTTTGTTTTTATTTGTTTGTTTTCTTTTGCTGCCAATGAAAGGAATGGATAATAAACAAAATTATTGCGTAGTATTACAACTACCTTCAAGTAGCTATATGGGTTAGAATCTTCACTGCTACTGTTTGCTGCTGAAATGTTTTATGTAATTCCTCAATGCCAGAGAACTTCAGTAGTTTTACACGTAAACAGAGAACAAGTTCAATGTTGAAAGCAATGAGAAATAAGTGTTGCAGTCCAAAAAGGTCAGCCACAGATCTCCCAGTCTGCACTCAACTGTTGTTACTTGAAAGTGTGTATTCTTTATGACATCGATAGCACATTCATACATTTTCAATCTTTTGAACACTATCGTTTCCCCAGTGCTATAGTTTTATACAGGTGCTGGTAGTGATCGATCGTAGTTGTCAACTTTCATCCATAAAGAACTGTACATGTTGATGTAATAAGATCTTTTCTCACTTCCTTTTTATGATCACAAACACACCAAGATGTGTAGGGGTTATTCTTCAGTCTGATGGGCAAACGCAAACAGTCTTTGAGTTTTCTACACCAAGTGATGTTGCTTAGTTTCTTTGATACTGTTTGCTGCAAAAATGTTGTAGGTAGTTTCAAGGTAGAACTTCAAAAGCTTTATACATAAACTTAGAACAAGTCTATTGTTGACAGCAATCATACATAGGTGACAAAGTCGAAGATGGTCAGCCACAGATCTCCAAGTCTGCTCTCAGCTGATGTTCCTTTAAGTTCTGTACTAATAATAATCTTACTTATAAGGCGCTTTTTACAAAAGCGATACAAAGCGCTAACGAAATACAATAGCAACAAAACAAAAGATAAACTACATGCTTTACAGACAAAACAATGCAATTAACAATGATTCAATCTAGAGTAACTTAGGATAGAGGTGGGTTTTTAATTGGGATTTGAAGGAACTCAGGGAATTGGTTAAACGAACAGATTGAGGAAGACGTTTCCAGCATTTTGGCCCAGTTGCAGCAAAAGCTTTAGATCCTACATTGGTACGTGATCGTGGGGCATTCAATACAACAGCTGAAGTGGATCTTAAATTATACAGAGACTGGCGGGTGTGGAGAAGGTTGCCCAGATAATTTTTTCGTAATGACCAAAAGTGTCCAATGCCTTTAAGGCCAAAGGTCAACACATTGCCAGCTTCATGACACATACAACTTAATTTTAACAATATTAATTTTGGTTTTTGCATCAGGGATAAACTTGACATCTATAAATTCGTTACAGTACCCGCTGCCAAAACATGGGACTCCAGCTGCCTCTAGCTACCGGGCAGTCTCTGTAGTCTAACTAGTAGGACACTGCTCTAGAACTGCAAGGGTCGTGGGTTTGAATCCCAATCGAGTAATATGCCTGTGATATCTTTTCACAGGACTCGAGAAAGTGCTGAGGATACAGTGCTCACGCACATCGATGTAAGGGTGAAATCTAAAATCTATATTCTTTATCCCCATTGCAAATTTAACATCTATTAATTTTTTAAGTTTACAATTATTCAATAAGCCCTACAAATGGCAATAATTCTGGAATAAAATGATGAGTAAAACAAAAAACATTATCCACAGCGAGTTCAAGGATCTGATCCCTGCCAGATTAATAGTATTTTGAGCATGGTTTGATGATAATTGGGGGTTGCTGCTGTCCATCTTACAGGTTTTGTTCATTCATAGCAATCTGACCACCAATTCGGTTTGGCCTAAGAGGTCGACCAATGCAACAACACAGCATGTCTTGGAGACCTTTACGAAACTTCTTGTATTTGAAGATGTAAATGATGGGATTGACAACAGAGTTCATTTTGTACATGGAGTTAAATACATAAACCAGATAGACTGAAAAGCTGTGGCACCATTCTGTCATTGCACTTGGTAAGCAGATAATGTGATAAAAAGCCAGTGGTGTCCACAGAATAAACAGTGCACCCATGACAATCCTGAGCATGCTGATCACATTCTGTCTGGCATGTAAAAGCTCAAGGGCTGCTCCTTGCACATTCTGTTGTTTGAACTGTTGAGCGCTTCTCTTGAGAGTGGCTTGGATCTTGTAGTAAGCCCAAGCCAAACAAAGAATGGGCAACAAGTAGCCAAAGAGAAAGAAGAGCACAACTGTTACACTCTCCATGGTGTCAAATGAGTCAGACAGTTTGCAACCAAGCCAGCTGGTATCATTGCTAGCATTCACTGTGAATAAACGAGGGCTTGAACATAGAAATGAAATCCCTAATGCTATGAAAATGATGCAGATAACTTTTTTAGGACACATCTTTCTTGGATAGTGCAATGGATGCACTATTCCTATATATCGTTCATAGGTCACCAGACACAGACCATAACTTGATGAGGAGGCTGTTAATACCAAAATAAAGCCACTTTTGACAGTCCGACAATAGATCTCTCTTCCAATGAAACTTTCTGTTTGATAGCTTTTAGCTGTTGCAATGTGCAAAATAAAGTTACAGCAATAAATGCTGTCAATAACGGCAAGATATGCCAGCAAGTAGTTTGTCATATTATGAAGGCTTTTGGTGCGAAGGATGACCAGCCAGGCTAGAGTGTTGAGAACGATTCCAAATGCTTGTGCAATTTCAATAATAGAAGTCCATTCATACATTTTCAATACTTTAAACACTAACGTTTGCCCGATGTTATAGTCTTAAACTAATGCTGGTAGTGATCGATCGTAGTTGTCAACTTTCATCAATGAAGAACTGTACATGTGGATGTAGTAAGATCTTTTCTGACTTCATGTGTTGATTGAACACGCAAAAGATGGAGTTGTTCTTTAGTCTGATGGGCGAATGCAAACAGTCTTTGAATTTTCTACATCAAAGTGAAGTTGCTGAGTTTCTTTAACCATTTACCCACTATAAAGCCCAGTCGCCTCTATGCGGTACGAGGAAACCTCGCTAGCTTGTGTTTGTAGAAAAAAAAGGAACATTTAAAAGAAAACTCGATAGTCATTAGTAGGTCTACGCATTTGTTAATATATCTAGTTGTTATAGATCGTTATTAATTTTCCCTTCACAGTTGACTTGTCGAAGCTAATGATGATGAAATAATTTAGCTCTTACGAAAAAAAAACGCTCATTAGTAAACAGGAAATTGTTCATCATTTATGATGATATTGTCGTAAATTAACGCCTTCGCATTTAATCAGTATGAGCATTGAGCCAGATAAAAGCCTTGAAAAGCTATTGTGTCCACTTCATCCGTGCACAAAAATATTCGCCATAAAAATTACCGTAGCCGTTTAACGAGAGGCATTTATTGTTCCCTTGAGAACTTGTACTTTTATACAAATATGTGCATACATATTACGATTCCAGTGATTTACTGCAAGAATCTTGAGAAATTGGTTTTCAGCAAACTCCGGCGGTGCAGGGACTAAAGGGTTAACACTATTTGCTGCTGAAATGTTTTACAGTTTTTATATGTTTTACAAGTTCAATATTGATAGCAAGGTATACATGTGATGAAGTCCAAGATGGTCAGCCACAGATCTGCCAGTCTGCTCTCTGCTGTTGTTCATTGAAACTCTGTATTATTTCTGTGAGTGCTCTTTCGCCTGCTCAGTTTTATAAGAAATGTCATTCAGTTGAGTGTATGCTTGATAACAGTTTGCAACAGTTATTCCCATTGAGGCACATAGACCTTTTTTCTTTTCTTTTCCGCCCAAGTGAACAGTATACCTGGCAAGCAGAAGTTGTCATTGATTTTCTATTAGTTAGAAATGCAGTTATAGCTTTATTGCTTTTGATCATACCTTTGATATGCACAATAAATCTAATGGCGGGTTTGTCAGGTGCTTGGAAGAAGGGTTTATGGCTTCATGCACTTTTTTTTTGACACACAAAGTACTTTTTTCCGGTAACAAATGGCTGAGGAATTGAAATTGCTCTGGAGAAAAAATATGCCCATTCTTGTTTTTTTTTTTCTTCTAGAATTATCACAAAGACATGGATTTCCATGCAGAGTTTTACCTGCATGGAAATGACTTGTGAAATGCAGACAACTTTTTCGTGAAAGTTTTCACCTAAAACAATTTTGTACATTAATCCAAAGTTATGCCCTGGTATTCTTTCAAAACGCCCTACTTGATTTGAGGTTATTTTTGTTTTTATTTGTTTGTTTTCTTTTGCTGCCAATGAAAGGAATGGATAATAAACAAAATTATTGCGTAGTATTACAACTACCTTCAAGTAGCTATATGGGTTAGAATCTTCACTGCTACTGTTTGCTGCTGAAATGTTTTATGTAATTCCTCAATGCCAGAGAACTTCAGTAGTTTTACACGTAAACAGAGAACAAGTTCAATGTTGAAAGCAATGAGAAATAAGTGTTGCAGTCCAAAAAGGTCAGCCACAGATCTCCCAGTCTGCACTCAACTGTTGTTACTTGAAAGTGTGTATTCTTTATGACATCGATAGCACATTCATACATTTTCAATCTTTTGAACACTATCGTTTCCCCAGTGCTATAGTTTTATACAGGTGCTGGTAGTGATCGATCGTAGTTGTCAACTTTCATCCATAAAGAACTGTACATGTTGATGTAATAAGATCTTTTCTCACTTCCTTTTTATGATCACAAACACACCAAGATGTGTAGGGGTTATTCTTCAGTCTGATGGGCAAACGCAAACAGTCTTTGAGTTTTCTACACCAAGTGATGTTGCTTAGTTTCTTTGATACTGTTTGCTGCAAAAATGTTTTAGGTAGTTTCAAGGTAGAACTTCAAAAGCTTTATACATAAACTTAGAACAAGTCTATTGTTGACAGCAATCATACATAGGTGACAAAGTCGAAGATGGTCAGCCACAGATCTCCAAGTCTGCTCTCAGCTGATGTTCCTTTAAGTTCTGTACTAATAATAATCTTACTTATAAGGCGCTTTTTACAAAAGCGATACAAAGCGCTAACGAAATACAATAGCAACAAAACAAAAGATAAACTACATGCTTTACAGACAAAACAATGCAATTAACAATGACTCAATCTAGAGTAACTTAGGATAGAGGTGGGTTTTTAATTGGGATTTGAAGGAACTCAGGGAATTGGCTAAACGAACAGATTGAGGAAGACGTTTCCAGCATTTTGGCCCAGTTGCAGCAAAAGCTTTAGATCCTACATTGGTACGTGATCGTGGGGCATTCAATACAACAGCTGAAGTGGATCTTAAATTATACAGAGACTGGCGGGTGTGGAGAAGGTTGCCCAGATAATTTTTTCGTAATGACCAAAAGTGTCCAATGCCTTTAAGGCCAAAGGTCAACACATTGCCAGCTTCATGACACATACAACTTAATTTTAACAATATTAATTTTGGTTTTTGCATCAGGGATAAACTTGACATCTATAAATTCGTTACAGTACCCGCTGCCAAAACATGGGACTCCAACTGCCTCTAGCTACCGGGCAGTCTCTGTAGTCTAACTAGTAGGACACTGCTCTAGAACTGCAAGGGTCGTGGGTTCGAATCCCAATCGAGTAATATGCCTGTGATATCTTTTCACAGGACTCAAGAAAGTGCTGAGGATACAGTGCTCACGCACATCGATGTAAGGGTGAAATCTAAAATCTATATTCTTTATCCCCATTGCAAATTTAACATCTATTAATTTTTTAAGTTTACAATTATTCAATAACCCACTAAAATGGCAATAATTCTGGAATAAAATGATGAGTAAAACAAAAAACATTATCCACAGCGAGTTCAAGGATCTGATCCCTGCCAGATTAATAGTATTTTGAGCATGGTTTGATGATAATTGGGGGTTGCTACTGTCCATCTTACAGGTTTTGTTCATTCATAGCAATCTGACCACCAATTCGGTTTGGCCTAAGAGGTCGACCAATGCAACAACACAGCATGTCTTGGAGACCTTTACGAAACTTCTTGTATTTGAAGATGTAAATGATGGGATTGACAACAGAGTTCATTTTGTACATGGAGTTAAATACATAAACCAGATAGACTGAAAAGCTGTGGCACCATTCTGTCATTGCACTTGGTAAGCAGATAATGTGATAAAAAGCCAGTGGTGTCCACAGAATAAACAGTGCACCCATGACAATCCTGAGCATGCTGATCACATTCTGTCTGGCATGTAAAAGCTCAAGGGCTGCTCCTTGCACATTCTGTTGTTTGAACTGTTGAGCGCTTCTCTTGAGAGTGGCTTGGATCTTGTAGTAAGCCCAAGCCAAACAAAGAATGGGCAACAAGTAGCCAAAGAGAAAGAAGAGCACAACTGTTACAATCTCCATGGTGTCAAATGAGTCAGACAGTTTGCAACCAAGCCAGCTGGTATCATTGCTAGCATTCACTGTGAATAAACGAGGGCTTGAACATAGAAATGAAATCCCTAATGCTATGAAAATGATGCAGATAACTTTTTTAGGACACATCTTTCTTGGATAGTGCAATGGATGCACTATTCCTATATATCGTTCATAGGTCACCAGACACAGACCATAACTTGATGAGGAGGCTGTTAATACCAAAATAAAGCCACTTTTGACAGTCCGACAATAGATCTCTCTTCCAATGAAACTTTCTGTTTGATAGCTTTTAGCTGTTGCAATGTGCAAAATAAAGTTACAGCAATAAATGCTGTCAATAACGGCAAGATATGCCAGCAAGTAGTTTGTCATATTATGAAGGCTTTTGGTGCGAAGGATGACCAGCCAGGCTAGAGTGTTGAGAACGATTCCAAATGCTTGTGCAATTTCAATAATAGAAGTCCATTCATACATTTTCAATACTTTAAACACTAACGTTTGCCCGATGTTATAGTCTTAAACTGATGCTGGTAGTGATCGATCGTAGTTGTCAACTTTCATCAATGAAGAACTGTACATGTGGATGTAGTAAGATCTTTTCTCACTTCATGTGTTGATTGAACACGCAAAAGATGGAGTTGTTCTTTAGTCTGATGGGCGAATGCAAACAGTCTTTGAATTTTCTACATCAAAGTGAAGTTGTTGAGTTTCTTTAACCATTTAGCCACTGTATTATGAACGCTGGTTTTAACCTGATGCTGGTAGGTAGTGATTGTATAGTTACCAACTTTCAGTAATTGTTTTCAAAATTCATGTGCTGATCACAAACACACAAGATATGTTGGAGTTATTCCTCAGTCTGATGGGCGATTGCACACAGTCTTTGTGTTTTCTACATCAAGTGACGCTGTGATAAGATTCTTCAACTCTCCTCTTTGCTGCTGAAAAGTTTGACGCAGTCTCTGAATGCCAGAGAATTTCATTAGCCTTATACAATTGAGAACAAGACCAATGTTGACAGCAATCATAAATAAGTGATGAAGTCCAAGATGGTCAGGCACAAATCTCCTGGTCTGCTCTCTGCTGTCGTTCCTTGACACTGTAATATTTCTGAGAGTGTTCCTCCACAGTTTTGGTATCGCCCTGAGGTCCCTATGTCGGAGTTAATGTCTGTATCATTATGATGAAAGACTAGAGATGAAATTTGTTTGATGAATATTAAATGAGGGCGTAGAACAAAAGTCCCATTAACCTTATTAGGTTTTACCACTCAACAATATTTTAGCACTAATGAGTTTACAGGAGAACATTATGACGAATTTCTATTCTTATTGTCTGCACCTAATGGTGATTGAAGACCATTGTCAATATAACACTGATGGTAATAAAGACTTGTAATGCGCACATATCCGCCCTGCTGGGTGTTCATGGCGCAGAATGCTGCCCTCAAGGTCTACAAGTGCCTGTTTCGGAGACTGCTTTATTGGTTGTTTCTTTTAATTTTACAACCAAATTCAGATTGACATAATATATCAAATAAATAGATTGTGTTTTCCTAACTGCTTCAAATTTTTGGGCGATACATGTATAAAAAAAAAAACACCAACACCTTTTTGAAAGGAAATTTTCATTAGTTTTATTGCATACATCTACATTTTGTCTTGTTCCATGAAATGCTTGATCACAACTTATATTTGAATTCCTCAGTTTTTGAGACAGTTGCTGTTTCACATGATTAGGGGCAAGCTTTTGCCTAGTCTCAAAAGAGATGGTTATCACCCAAACACAATTCTGAATGAACAATGGTACCAGGGTTTGCTCGTCTTGAAGTTGCTATGCAAAGGCTTGGCCCGAACCATTTGACATACAGCAAATGTCTAGGAGGAATTCAAATGTAATGTGTGTTTTGTGTCTAAGCAAGTCATTGTAACAGGCATTATTCATATTTATATAACACCCAGGCAGATCCTTGCCATTTGATTGGAGGATTGTCCGTCACGTGATAGCAAATAAAAGTGCTATTGCACGCTGAGTCACTCACCGTGCATTTTTCGTTCCATCCGAAAAGTACTATTACACACTGAGTAAAAACATCACTGCATGTGCGTGTCTTTGGTAACGCAGTTAAAAGGCACATACATTCGGCGTTTGCGTGTCTCAAAATAGCTGTAAAGAACGCACATAGTCCTGAATCCTGCAGGCCGACCCAAAAGAAACGGGTGTAATTTCACAATTGAATGTAGGCCTACGCTTTGTTTGTTTTCAAGTTGTATCCTCCAATCAAATTGACAAAGATCTACTTGGATGTTATATAAAACAAATAATGAATCTTTTTCATTCGTGCAATGTTTCATTCAACTCGCTCCGCCTTGTTGAATAGAACATTCCATCTTTCAACTCATGGACATTTCGCACCATTGCACTCATAAACATTCATAATTTGTATACTAACTCGCAAATGGCTTTTTCTCTACATCTGTCTTTCAATTTGTTTTCAGGCTTGGAAAACCAGACTGCACTCCGGAGTCCCACTCAGGGAGTGTAAGGACTTTTGGGAGAATAAATTTGGTGACCTTAACGAGGTTCCTTGGGTGACCTTCCGAAAGGCGTTCCTGGAGGAATACGACGACCAGCTGACGGAGAAATTCTCGAAAGAGAAGATTGATTGGTTGACGAATCTCCTGTACGGTGACATTTTGCTGATGCGTAATATCATTACCAAGCACACATATGAGACGTTCTGCTGCCATGATCCGAACGAGCCTCGGGATCCAGATCGCTTCTTCAGCAGGTTACTCTCATACGCGAAGGGCACCATCGCCATGAGAGGGGTATTCAACATGGAGAGTACTGTGCGCTTGGATGCTATACAAAAGCTAGGTACGGCGTAGCCCTATATAGGACTCTTCCTCGGTACACAGATACAGAGTCCTAACTATTAAGGCCCGTTTCTGGGGCGGAAATTTTTTAAAGCTTCATAACTCAAATCTTACCTGCAAAAAGACACTAATTTCAACAGATTCACGTTCCATGGCGGCGTACATTTTTCTGGGGTGGGTTTTGGTCCTAATATATTCCTAACAAATCAGTCATTTTCGTGAAACAATGCAGCTCCCAACATTACAAAAAATCCCATTTTGATCATTTTCTCACAGTGTTGTCTGTTGCCTTGCGTACGCGTATACATTCGCGTACAGACGCATGATGCAAGACGCAAGAATTCTTGGTCACCGTATCTTGACTGCACAGCGTTAACATGCAACCACAACGCAAGATTTGCGCGTCGTGCGTTTTGTCTTGCGTTAACACGGCAGACTGTGAGAATACAAACAAAAATATGAATTTCTTACTGTGGGGAGCTGCATTATTTCATGAAAATGACGGATTTGTGAAGAATATATGACGACCAAAACCCACCGCAGAAAAATATATGCTGCCATGGAATGTGAATCTAGTGGCTTGTTGCAGGTAAGATTTGAGTTATGAAGCTGTGAAAATTTTCCGCCCCAGAAATGTACCCTGATGTCCAGGACGTCACTGTAGTACAATACGAAAGTGTAAGGCCGCCAGGGCTAGGTACAGCGTTCATTTATGTTTTGCTTCAACCCTGGTCCCAGGGGTGATCATTCTCGCTGTACCATTCTCTTTTTTACAGGAATCCTTGCTGGTATTGGTTGGTTTTAATGTTCCAGTATAAAATAATAATAATAATAACCAGATTTTGTTACACCTGAAGGGCGTCTCAAAGAGCTTCAAACATTATTACCCCTAGTCAATGGGCCATCTCAGCTCCCTCTTGTGCTACAACGTGCCACTCCGCTAAATCAATCACAAGAACCATCTCAGCCCTAACGGTTACCAAATTACCCCTAGGTGGAGAGAAGCAATTACAATATAGTTAAATATCTTGCTCAGGGACACAAATGTCACGACCGAGATTCGAACCCACACTCTTCTGAACACTCTGCGGCCTCGACACCATAAAGCACGTATTTTAATTAGCTCTGTAGCCTAATGGAAAGATACTTTTGCAGAATGACCACTGCCATATTTGTGATTAGTAGGCTCTTGTGGGTAACATTACACACTCCATTTTGGGGGTCATCTTCAACATGTACATTTAATGAAAGTCAATTACTCAATGCAAATATTTGTTATCTTCATTCATTTGTTGTGACATGCAGGGCAATTCAAGACGCAGTCAGTCATTGCAGTTTTGTTGGACTTGTCCAATGATAACGATGCTAATGTGAGAGCCGTTGCAGCTATTTCCTTAGGGAAAACGGGTAATTATGCCAAATATATCAATCAATTAATCAGTCAATTAATCAATCAATCAATCCAGGGGTCGATTTCACAAAGAGTTAGGACTAGTCCTAGGAGATATCATAAAACATATGTCTAACCCCCAAGTTAGGACGAGTACATGTAACTAGTCCTCGGAACGAGACTAGTCCTGAACTCTTTGTGAGAGCTGTCTCTGGGTCATTTAGAGAGCACCAAATCAAAAGTTTGCTTTAAGGCGCTGAGGCACAGTTGAATGGTTAGTAAGCCTTCTAGAACATTCCAAAATAAAGCAATACAACAATGTTGGAGTATAAACAAGTAGGTTGCACAGTTGTTGGCAGCCCACAGGAAGTGATAATATAGTTGTGTGTAAACAACAATCATTCAGTATCACCCTGGCAGGCCTGATACTTCACGGAGGCAACGAAGGCGATTGCCTCCGTGTCCCCCGGTCATTGCCTTGGTGCCCCGCGAAAATGCTACAGTACAAATTTGCAATTTCATCATAGGGTGCCCTTTACCAAGAAGAAAATGCCTTGGTGCCCTTGCCCTTCCAAAAACGAAGCATACAGCCCTGCCCTGTAATTGGCAACGGGGCTTAGAGGTGATTTTTCTTTGATGGTTAGGGAAGCCATGGATAATCAAATCTCCTGTAGGGGGAAGTTTTCAGTCATTACCAAACAGATACACACCCTATAAAAACGTGAACACCAGTTTGTTTTGTTCAAAATATCTACATTTTTTGTTAAGGATTAAAACAATGAAAGGGCTCCAAAAACCAAAGGTATACTTTTTCCTTTAAATCAATGAATCCTGCAGGTATAAAGAGCAGACGAGTGTCCCAGAGGATGCTGAAAATGCTGTCTGATCCGGATCGCTTGGTGAGAGAGGCTGCCTGCATATCCCTGGGTCGCATGCAGATTGAGTCGGCAGTACCCAATATTGTACAAGTCTGGTGAGTTCGGCAGAAATTCTTAGTCTGGATTATACAATCTTTTTGGTTTTTACCCATACACACCGATGTGTGAACTCCACCCCAGGGCACTAATGTAAAGTGCGCTGATGTGTAAATAAAATCTGTTAGAACTAGTTGTCAGTATTATTGGGCTTGATCAAACAAAATTGTTAAAAAACAAGGTAAATATTAATGTTAAAGTTTTTTTCTGATTTTGATGCTGGTCTTGCAAAACAAATTCTGGTCCAGTTCAGATTTTGAGCTACAAGCCCAGTGGACTTGTGGATTTTCTGCTCAAATTGTAGCCCTATTAAGACACTGGACACCTTTGGTAATTGTCAAAGACCAGTTTTCTCACTTGGTGTATCTCAACAGTACATGCACAAAACAAAAAAACCTTTGAAAATTTGAACTCAGTTGGTTGTCAAAGTTGCAAGTTTATAATGGAAGAAAATACACCCTTGTGATACGAAAGTGTGTGCTTTCAGATGCTTGGTTTCAGGACCACAAAATATCATTCTTAGGTCTTCTTTAATTAACTTCTTTCTCAAAAACTATGTTAGTTACCAAGTAAGTTTTTATGCTAACAATTACCAAAGGTGTCCAGTGCCTTTAAAGGCAGTGGACACTATTGGTAATTGTCAAAGACTAGCCTTCACAGTTGGTGTAACTCAACATATGCATAAGATAGCAAACTTGTGAAAATTTGAGCTAAATCGGTCATCGAACTTGCGAGATAATAATGAAAGAAAAAATATCCTTGTTACACGAAGTTGTGTGCATTTAGATGGTTGATTTCGAGACCTCAAGTTCTAAACTTGAGGTCTCAAAATCAAATTCGTGGAAAATTACTTTCTCTCGAAAACTATGGCACTTCAGAGGGAGCCATTTCTCACAATGTATTATACCATCAACCTCTCCCCATTACTCATAACCAAGAAAGGTTTTATGCTAACAATTATTTTGAATAATTATCAAAGGTGTCCACTGCCTTTAAACCATTATTGTCTTTTTCCGAACCAGGAGGAAGGACATCATCTCTCATGTGAGGGCAGCAGCCGAGGTAGCTCTTCGTTTGATCGATTCAGACCGTGCCAGGCAGGCTATTCAGATGACTGAGGTTATCAGCTCAGAGATTCACAAATTGACCTTTGACTGAAATCTCCCCTCCGACTTTTATGGTTGTTTGTTTGTTTGTTTGTTGGGTGTTGGGTTTTTGTTTGTTTGGATGATCTTCTCTTCGGATGAACTTGTCAAACTCCCACAAGGGGATATAAACACTAAGCTGGCAATAGACCTTTATTACTCCATTCCAACTCATTGTAACCAAACTGAGGCTGGATGAAATAATAGACTGGTGCCATGTTTGCACAATCAATGTTAGGATTCATTACTGTTATGGAAACAAGGGACATGACCAAGATGGTGACAGTGTGATAAAGGTATACATGTATAGCCAATCTCTCTCATACAAACAACTTCTATGATGATGAATTGCACAAACCAAGAAACCAAGATAGATTATGCGGTCACTTCAAGCAATGTGATGGTGTCCTCGTCAAGGTCTATAAAGGTTAAACAAAACAACTTCTTCCTGCCCTGAAGGCTTTAGAATGATTTGTTGGTGATTATAGGTTTTCCGGGTCAATTTTAGCAAAAATTAATTCAATTTCATCTTAAAACCATATTTAGATTCCATGTACAGTCACAGGCCTGCTATGACAAAAGCAATGGTCCTGTTTTAAGATTCTTGAACAAAATGATTGTTTTACTCCAAACATTTTGATGCAGTTGTGCTCAGCTGAGTGGTGTTAAAGCCACTGGACACTTATGGTAAACAGTACTGTCCAAAGGCCCACACTTCGTGTATCACAACTTACATATAAATTAACAAACCTGTGAAAATTTAGGCTCAATTGGTCATCGGAGTCGGGAGAAAATAACGGGAAAACCCAAAGTTATTTGTAAATCTGTGAACTTTTAATTTTGTTTCTGTTCCAAAAGTGTATAATGGCGTTAAATCTTTATCAAATAATGTTAGGGACTGCTGTAAAACAATGTAATGAAAATAATTGTTGTCTCAGTTTTTGGCATGTAAAACGTATTAACCAGTTATGGTATTTACATTGCCGTCATTGCAGTGATTTTGCTGCAAATATTTATAATTATAAAAATCTCCTGAGGAAGCTGCAAATTCCTTTATTTTCACACTCAGATTTTCACTGATTAGAAGGGGTAGCTGCCAGCTAGAGTCTGACAACTTCGCGGTCTCCCTTGGCAAAGCACGACTTCATGCCATGCACATCGCAAAAAACCACGGCGTGTGAGCTCGCTCAAACCTCGGTCATTTACGTACTAAGCATTCTCTCAAAATAAACATCTTTTAAATAATATAACCAGTTCATACGTTTTACATGCTAAAATAATTTGTGTGAATTGTTTCACCCATTTCTCAAAAACTGCAGCATCTCAGCAAGTACCACCATTATCTCCAAACCATGTAAGTTTAATGTAAATCTGTGGACCTTGTGTTTTGTGTCCCACAAAGAGTACCCAAATCGTTTAAAGGAACATTGCAGAGTTGTTAAAGGCAGTGGACACTATTGGTAATTACTCAAAATAATTATTGGCATAAAACCTTTGTTGGTGACGAGTAATGGGGAGTGGTTGATGGTATAAAACATTGTGAGAAACGGCTCCCTCTGAAGTGCCATAGTTTTCGAAAGAAAGAAGTTATTTTCCACGAATTTGATTTCGAGACCTCAAGTTTAGAACTTGAGGTCTCGAAATCAACCATCTAAACGCACACAACTTCGTGTTGCAAGGGTTATTTTTCTTTCATTACTATCTCGCAAGTTCGATGACCGATTGAGCTCAAATTTTCACAGGTTTGTTATTTTATGCGCATGTTGAGATACACCAACTGTGAAGACTAGTCTTTGACAAGTACCAATAGTGTCCACTGCCTGTAAGAAAAACAATCGTGAATTATCACAGGTTTACATAAAACTTAGTCTAATGATAATGATAGTAGAAAAGATCCCTTGAAATATTTCTGTCTGAAATGTCACATTTGATGGATGTAAAAATAACTCATTTCCTGTTTACAGTTTATTGCTCAGTGAGCATTTTCTTCCTCTTTTTTTTTTTCAATTTGTGTAATCGGTAATCAGTTTTTCACAAACTTCTACAGGTTCTACACTGCCAGCAACTGTTTTGTTAGCAAAACAAAATGATGTAATATTCCATTAATATGTTATAATAATGGTGCAATTTCTCTGTCTCAATTAATACTATCTATCAATGTTTTATTACAAAATTATGCAAAAATGAGTGTTTCAAAGGTATCCAATTTGGTTAGATAAAGATAACTGAGTAACGTGTATTAACTAGAACTTTATGGAGATTTTAGAAAGTTATATTTTAGTGTTTATAGTATTTTCATAAAATTATAGAACTTAAAGTAGTGCTGGATATATCAGTGACAGTGAAGTGAGTCTAGAACATCCTCACCGATGATAAATCTTGCCATTTTGGGAGTCAGTAAAAAAAAAAAACTTAAATCAGGGGAAACATAAACATCACAAAAAATTCTTATAAATCACAGAACTCAGCGAGTCTGTCTGGTTCCTTTGATGAATCTTGCTTGTACCATTTTGGGAGTCAAGAAAAATCCTGAAATCTGGGGGGACTATACCTGGAACTAAAATAAATCAAGAAAAAGTCAAATAACAGGACTCAGTGGTACTTTATTCATCATAAATGAAGATTTTATATCAAAGTAGTGTCTATGGTGAAATCTAAATCTGCCTCAAAATGTCACTGATGTTGTTTTGTATTTGTATAGATTTATAAACATCTGTAGTGTACTGTAAATTATGTTATGCCATTTGTACTTTTTACTCAGTGTAATTAAAAGTCAGTTTCGCTTGGAAGGAAACTTGAACTTGTATCCTTGATTACGTGTGAAGTGGGCAGGGTTGTTCCGTAAGGACTATTGGTACGTATGTAAATGGTAGGAATGGGTTTGCACTATTGCTTATGGACCGTATTGAATAACCCCTTTGTCGTTTGTTGCTATGAAATTCGCCATTTTGTAGGGTAAACCATATGTGCGTCCAAACGCTTACATCAATGAAGCACGCATCATTCCCGGTTTGATTTCTGCGGTGCATGCACACGCACACGCCTGCACACTCACACAGACACCATGTTGTAGGTCCGACATTTGAAAGGTGACGTTACATTCAATATGGTCTATTTCACACATGCGCTCATGGAATACGGATAGTGAACCCGTAGACAATGAGGGTCGAAAGGCTTAGTTGGGTTTGGCACGCACGTGATCTTTTTTTCCCCCCGTACTCCATGAGTGAGTGTGTGACAACAAATATATCTTCAAGCAAATTATCAAATAAACACTACGCTGACAAAAGCCAATCTCTCCCATACAAACATTGGTTTACAGGCAGTGGACACAATTGGTAATTACTCAAAATAATTATTAGCATAAAACCTTACTTGATATAACGAGTAATGGGGAGCTGTTGATAGTATAAAACATTGTGAGAAACGGCTCCCTCTGAAGTATCGTACTTTTCGAGAGAAAGAAGTAATTTTCCGCGTTCATTTGAAGAGGCATTTATCTGTGACAAGGTGTTTTTTCTTTCATTATTATCTAACAACTTCGACCACCAATTGAGCTCAAATTTTCACAGATTTGTTATTTTTTGCTTATGTTAAGATACACCAAGTGAGAAGACTGGTCTTTGACAATTACCAATAGTGTCCAGTGTCTTTAAAGTCTATGATTATTAGTTACACAAATCAAGGAAATTTGATTTGATTACAATGTTTTAGATTCAGAGATTGTTAGATTTAGCCGGGTGTCTGTGCATTGTTGGAGACGCTTGAGGGTTTGCAGTCTGACAAATCCAAAACTGCTCCACAGTTAATTTCCGCCGTCCCTACAAATGGAACAAATGGCCCAAGGCATCCCTCTCGGTACTTGTGATATCTGGGTGCCAGAAGTCAAGCAGCAACACGACCCGGGGTCCTTGGGCTTGGGATCCAGCGTGTCTCGCTTCATGGAGGAACGAGTCGTCGAACAGGAGGCATTTCCCTTCCCTCCAGTGCCTTCTCTGATGGGCTACGGTGAGTGTACAGCAATCTCGAGGAATATGAAGACCTGTAGATGTGTGTGATCAGATAAAGAAGAAAAAATGTACACAGTTATAAGCATCACTCTTGAATTTCAAGGATTTACATCTCAAGGAGAGCATCAATTGGCTTCCTATAGTCGACCGAGGTCTGAATCATGTTGGGGGGGGGGGGAGGGGCAACTTGGTACCCATTTAAAGGGGCTCTGTGCCAGTAGCTGTGTGGAATCATGGAGGTAGGAATGAACTCGCACCCAGTTTCTGCACGCGCATCCTCCTTTAATATCAAATCTATGAGAGCACATGCAGTAACTATATGTTCAAATTCCATAGTACTGTACATCAATAGGCCTGCTTTGATCATGAGGACATTACCCCTTTAATAGGTGTGGGTGAACAGCAGCTCTGATTCAATTGAAGGTAATTCTGTTGTAAATTTTGGCAATTGACCAAGGACAGACTTGGGGCCTATCCCATGTAGTCTGTAACCTAAAGCTAGAGCAAGATTACTCCAAGAACTATGAGGTTCGTTCCGCTATCGTCACCACGAGACAGCTGTGGAATGAACCTCATAGTTCTAGGAGTTCTTGGCTCTCTTTTGACATTGGTCTTTTCAGGGAATCCAACTGTTATCCACCCATTATAATAGAGCTCTCACCAAGATGACATCTGATCCTTAAGTTGCACGGTCCGTAGTGCTCTGTGATGTGAGTGCCTGCCTCCAGAACGGAAAAAGTTGCGTTTCCAAAGACACAACCACTCATGAACGATTCCATCTCTTCAAGAATTGCGACTGTCTTCGGGCATCTTGCACAATTCTCCTCGATCTTACGTCCCTGGTTAAACAAATGAAATACGCTCCACATTCCGTCTGGTACGTCATTCTCGACCCATCCTCGGAAATCTTCCGCAATGTTTTGTTCGTTGAGCATTTCTTCGTATTCCCGTTTGACAATCTGAACGGCACCTTCCAAAGCTGATATTTCGGATAAAAATTTGTCATCACACCATGGACTGGCATCCAGTCCTTCGAGTGTAAAAACATTTGGTTTCTGTAAAGAGGTCAATCGACTTGGTTCTTGGTCCACCTCTGCGCTGTTCTCAATCGAAGTTTGTACACGTTTTAATTCCATTCCTTTACAACCACCATCTTTGCTTATCTCCTTCTCATACACCAAAAATCTTTCCGACAGATCAGTTTTCAATAGTTCATAGTTATTGCATCTTACACAGCCAGGTGAAGTGCATTTAGAGAATTTATCATAATACAAACTGTTGTTATCAGATTTTGTTTGTGTCTCCTTCCGTTGAAAACAAAATATAATCATCGTAATTATAATACCAGATCCGATAGTAAGAAACAGTAACAGTGGGTGTTGAAGCATTTCAAATTCCATTTTCACCGGCAATCAAGGGTCCTTTCAGCGACTCACTAACAGTTGCCTACCAAACTATGTCTACAGTTAACTTTTACAATGGCTGACCCCTCCAGTAAAGTCACACTCACAGTTGCACTTTGCAGTTGTCCAATTCAACAAATTGGAGGGAGTCTGATGATAGCAGATTGGAAAGTGGACAGTTGTCCAACTTAAGTCCAGAAAGTAAGTAAACGGATAACTTTCCGTATGGCGCCACCACTTTTTCACTCATATTTACAGAAAGGGATATCTCATATCGAATGAAAAAGTGGTGGCGCCATACGGAAACTTTTCCAAGTAAACCATTGAACATTCTGTGTCATTTTTAACGCAATAATTCTCTGTAAACAGTAGGTTTTTACAAACTAAAACACAAAACTTTGCAGACTTCAATTTCAGATGGACTTCTACCAATGTTTATGACGCGCGCCCTCTCTTGTCAGTCATCGCCCAGGGCGTTTGAGAAAAATAGTAAGGTTACCCAGTTTGAGAGGAGTGAATTTTGCGCACAAATCCTATGCGAAAATACCGAGAGACGTCTGGAACATTATTATGGGAGAATAATGTAAAGAAATGGCATTTCGGTGAGTAGATTTTCTCCATATTGCTGTATTTTTCGTCTGTATACTTCACGTATTTCTGTAAATTTTATGAAAAACAATTATTTGCTGTAAATATGGAATGTGTAGAATTTAGCAGAAGTGGTTTATGATTGATATGTATGTACCAAAAAAGACTTTCTAACGTCACTATATTCCTCTCCATGCAATTGCAATATTGAATGGACGGATGACTGTGTGTGGGTCCTACTAACTACTTGCCGTCAACTCGCAGTCAACTCCTCCAATATACATTTAAAATCCACAAAAGAAGCATAGAACGGTGACGTATCAGCTAAAAGAGAACTTGCGTAAGTTTTAGGTCGTATTTCGGAATAAAAATTGAGTTTTTTTTCTTGTGAAAAAATTATCTCGAAGCAGCAAAACCGTCGGCCGCCATCTTGCTTTTTCATATGGATTAATCTTGGCCCGAGATGTCAATGATTGGTACTTTTTTCATCAACACAAAGTCGTTTTTATGAATGAATTTGTACCGAAAACCATGAGAAATATGTAGTTTAGCCCAGACTTAACACTTCCGTGCCCCGTTTATAAATTTTTCAAGTAAATTTAATGAGTTGACGGCACGAAAATGATTTGACGGCAAGTCGGCGAGTTGACAGCAAGTAGTAGGACCGCTGTGTGTGTGTCACTGAATGTGTCACTAACTACTGTCACTGTGACACTGGCAGTGTCTACTTCTAAAAACAATATAAAGGCTCCCCCGTGAGCCATCTCCATCTCCTGCCGGAGGAGGGTTACGTTATCGCAACTATCAATATACATTCATTATTATGCTTGCATTGCCTTTTTGTCGGGTGAAATTAAAAAACATCTTCTAAAACTATAACCGGGAAATTTTCTGCTCAGTACTCACTGACACTGTTGTTTTTCTGTCGCGACGCACGTTTTTTAACTTCTCAATAAGATATACTGAACGCTTTATTTTTTGGGTCACAAAGTGCTGTACACGCTGGCACCAGCCTACTAGATTGACGCTGTGCAGGCAAAGCCCTAGCCGAGTTGGACTAAATCATTCTGTACAAGGGGTGTTACAAGGTTATGCGGCAGGCAGTGCGTGGGCGCTGTCCGGTTACAATACACGCCGTTCATGCATATAGCTTGCACTGCCTTGTAACACCCCTTTTACATAATGGTTTGGTCCGACTCGGCTGCGGCTCGGCAGTTCGTTAATCCAATTGGCTGGTACCCGCTTGGTGAAAAAAAAAAGCGTTGGGCATATTGAGAAGTCAAAAAACGTCCGATTGACATAAAAACTACAGTGAGTACCGAGCAGAAAGTTTTTTTCCATGGAAAATTAATTCTTTCTCAAAAACTACATTACTTCAGCCGTTTCTCACAAGTAAGGTTTTATGCTAATAATTGTTTTGAGCAATTATCAATAGTGTCCAAGCTTGATAGTGTCCACTGTCTTTAATAAGCAATTACACAGCACACAACGCAAGGGACCTGTGGCTTCACAACCCATCGGAAAACGATATGGAAAGGTTTGCAGTAACACCATGTAATGATTATCTCTAAACGAGTTGGGGTGGTTCTAAAAAGAACCATTGGTTTCGAATCGATTTTCAATCAGTATGCTCTGATCGTCTTCTGGAGAAAGCTTTCTCCAGAAGACATCAGAAGTCGACCAGAAGACAATCAGAGCATACTGATCGAATTGTTCAGTTGAAACCAACGATTCTTTTAAGAACCACCCCAACTCATTTAGAGATTATCATTACATGGTGTTACCGCAAACCTTTCATATAGCAGAGGTTTAGCTGAATTAACTTTAAATCTTTTTATGTCAGCCTGGTGAAAGAAATGGGCAGTTATTTTTTTCCCACACAAAAAATAAATCCTTCACTTTGGTCTATTTGTCTCCAGTGCTGTGGAAAACCTCTGTGAAATTTAAACCCCAGTGGTTGACCAAGTGGTAGAAATGCCACCATTCCAACACACATTGTGCAATTCTCCTAAAACTTGGATCATAGTGTCTGACTTGGTATTTAAAATAAATTTGATATAAAAAGAAGAAACAAATATTATGATGCATTAAAAGTTTTTAAAATGTGGTCTTTCATTTACCATCCTAGGAATCCTAATGGTCAACCAAGTGCAGGTAAGAAGTTAACTAATCAATAAATTAATTAAAGAATTCGGGTACTTTTTCAAAATGTCCACAGATTTACATTAAACTTACAGGGTTTGAAGATAATGATAGTGGACATGGTGGAAAGCTTCCCTCCAAATATTACTAACTGAGGTTCTGTAGTTTTTGAAAAATGAGTGACACAAGTCACAACATAATTTTCGTCTCAGGAAGACGAAAATTATTTTAGCATGAAAAATCCCATTAACCAGTTATGATGTTATGACATAACCATAGATGTAGAATAAGTGGTTTAATACGTTTGTACATGCTAAAACTGAGCAAACTTATTTAAAAAAAATAGTTAATGGCCTGACGTTTCGACCCTAGCAGAGTCTTTCTCGAAGGCTAAATGACAACACAACAAACATGAACAGGTAACTAAGTGAAACAGAAGCAGTGAAGTGTAAATACATGAATGGGGTTAGCTAGAAAGCATACAGAAAAAAGCAAGGGGTAAACAATGAATAGGGGGACAAAAAAAGGGGGGGGTGAAGGGAAGGGACTGGCTTGACCACAAGCAAGAAGATGGAAACACAAAGGACAACATCAAGGGTGGGGAGGTGGGGTAAAAAAGTAATTAATTGGTGAATGAGGCCCAGGCTAAAAGGCTATGGTGAAAAAGGAGACGGCAAAACAAAAGGTTTACTAGTCGTTTCCTTCTTGGATGTTCAGACCATGGGGTTGAATGGTCTGGAGGCGTCTAATCCAGAGTTTCTCCCTACTCAAACAAACAGTCTCTCTGTGGTTGCCTAGTGCTTCTATTCCCTGTAAAATCAAAATTATTTGTTTTACTTATTTCTCAAAAACTACAGCACCTCAGTATTAAGTAAAATTTCAAGGGAAGCTTTCTACTATCATAATCTTCAAACTGTGTAAGTTTAACGTAAATCTGTGGACATTGTGTTTTTGTTAGGACAAAGTACAATGACCTTTTAAGCCAGGCTCATACTTCCTGCGAACGCAAATGCGATACGGATGTTGACATCACATTTTCGCAACAAATAAAAAGTTGAGCTGTACTCAACTTTTGCGAAATATTTGGTGCAAAAACAGGGCTGTGATGTCAAATTCAAGTCAAATTGGCTTCGCATTTGTATTCGCAGGAAGTATGAACCAAGCTTCAGTGTCTTTGAGTAATATTTTGATAAGGCTTTTGAAAAGTCAGTAAAGCTCTGACCAATACTTTTACCTTGCGCTTAAAGGCAAAATATGGCTTTAATTAAAAAGGAAACCACGTTTTTAACAACCTATCCAGTTTTGTGCAAAGAAACCACCTTGACTTAATCCTAATTATGCAAGCCTAAATCTAACAAAGATCACTTCTATTTCTTTCTTCTCTTCTCTTCTCCAAACTCTGACACCCTCCCCCCCCCTATCTCCGGGGTTCCCTGTCAGTAGGCTTTGGGATGCTGCCATATCATCAGCAGATGTATATGCCAGGTAACCATAGCAACAATCAGTAGATAAATCAAGGATGCAGTATCAGCTTGTGTACATCATCTTGAGTGCTTTCCATATCCCCTCATTCCTCTTTTCAGTGTCTTAAGTTTATTTTTGTCTCTTTTTTTGTGTCTCATTTACTCATTTGATTTTGGCATCAGGTGTGCATCAACCAAGCCTCTTGAGCGCTTTAGAAAAAAAGTTATGTTTTCTGTTACATGCCAACCATAGAGCTATATATATTGACTAGAGCGCTAACTTGCTCTGCGTTTTGAAGCCACCCTGTGCGCAGACATGTTTGATGTGTTGCGTGAATTTTTAATTTTAAGAGAACACACATTGCTGCGATTATTTTACATTCGGCGTGTGCGCTTACGTACGCAACTGTCCACTCGCGTACGTCCGCGCTACGTAAACCGTAACTTCGACTTGATTGCCGTACTAAAAAAAAGTAAACGCGCCATTTAATCATGACGCACATGGCGCTCGCAGTTTGTGCGCTGATCAGCAGATTGTGCGTTCACATTTACTGCATTTTTGCTTCGATGGCACATAAAAAAGAACAAACGCACTATCATGCAAATAGCCGTACAATTGCCGTACAAAATTTCAAGCTTTTATATTGGTTTGTACATAAACATGGATGCGCCCACACGGCTTCAAAACCTTGGCGCGTGTATAACGGGGTGTAAGCGCTCTAGTCAATATATATAGCTCTATGATGCCAACCCAAACTAGTTGTTTTGTTTTGTTTTGTTTTGTTTGTTTTTGAATGTGAAGCGAATGCTGACGTCACAAAATTCGCGGTCGGGTAACAGGAAACATAATTTTTTGTTTGTTTAGCCCTTTGCTGTCATGACCGGCGTCACTGTTTATCAGTGCATTTAGAGTTAAAGACACTGAAAACGTTTGGTAATTGTCAAAGACCAGTATTCTCACAATTGGGGTACATATCCAAACATAATGTATGCATAAAATAACAAGCCTATGAAAATTTTGACTCAATTGGTCATTGAAGTTGCAAGAAAATGATGAAAGAAAAAACTCCCTTGCCGACAAAATATTGTGCTTTCAGATAGGAATAAAAGTGGTCTGGCCAGAGGTCTTTTATTATTTTAGTGAGAAATGAATTCTTTCTCAAAAACTACGTTACTTCGAAGGGAGTTGTTTCTCTCAACAGGTCTCTGTTGCTTGTTACCAAGTAAGGTTTTATGCTTTTATACATTTTGAGTAATAACCAAACGTGTACAGTGCCTTTAAAAGCCATAATGCATCTCATTTATTCAGCCAAATCATCTGACGTCATCATTCGTGATAAATCACAGCCGCACCATTTTGGGAATCAGAATTACATGTATTGAGTGAATAGACCGTATCGAGTATGACGTCATCATTCAAATACCTGCCCTACAACATGGCGTCTGTGAGCGTGTGCATATGTTTGCCATAAAAATAAAACCCGGAGCGCTGCATGCTTCATTGATATACGCGTTTAGACGCACAACAAAGGTGTTATTCAAGTAGTGCGTAGCAATTAGAAGGTCGCCCTGGAGGCCATTGCCTCCAAAACTATTCAATACACTTTATGATTTCCCAATTGGAGTGCGCTTTGTGCAAAATGAAATGGCCGTGCCCTTTCAAAGATAAACGGCCTCGCCCTCTCAAAGATGAAATTCCAGGCCTGTCTGATTTCATTAATGGTCATACTTTTACATCTACATGAACATGTACAGGCTGTATGTGGTTGGTTTTGTGTTTAATTTGTTGTGAATTATATTTTGTTTTGAATTAGATTCATGGCTTGATAATATTTTGTTAGGCTGCCTCATTTTATGAAGATGTGACACTAACAAATGCCAAGTAAATGTTTTTTAAATTTTGTTATACTTCTGTTGAGTTTTGCATGAGTTAGATTCTGTTGCAGTGTTAGTGACTACATGTATCTTCGTTTACAAACATGTGGCCTGTGACCTCATACTGAAATTTATGCAAAACAAGATGTAATACTTTGTGTTATTGGGCCTGATTGTTGGGATACTTTGCATTGCTTATTCTTTTTGGCCTGAGGTCGAGTCAACCATACAGTGTCATTGAAATGGCTTTTAAATCTTTATCATGCAATCACCATACATGTACATACATAGTCATGTTCCCTGATACATTGCTTGAGCAATCATATGTAGTATTACAGGGGATCCAGACTGTAGTTCTTTCTTGCCTCCATTTGGTAATAATCATTTGCAGGCCTGATACTTCACAGAGGCAATAGACCCTATTTACACGCTATACTCGCATATACACGCTAGCTCCTGTCTGCCATTTTGTGTAACAAAACGTGCACAAAATTTTTGTGCACATGTTTACGCATCTCAAAACAATGCATTTTTTGCCTTTTGGGGGAGTCCATTTCGTTTGTGCACGTTTTGATGCACAAAATGGCGGACATGAGACGCCTGTGTATGTGCGCTGCACGGTGTGAATAGGGTCTATTGCCTCCATGCCCCTGATCATTGCCTTGAGGGCAGCATTCAAATACACACCTACATACCTCTGGGTGAAGAGAAGCAATTAATGTAAAAGATCTTGCTCAAGGACACAAGTGTCATGACCAGGATTCAAACCCAAACTCCGATGACTTTACCACCAGAACTTGAGTTTGATGCTCTAAACCCCTCAGCCATGACGCCCTACCATATACATGTACATGTATTTCACCAAAAGTGTTATTTCTACATGAACGTACATACAAAGCATTCCACAGCTTGAATAACTTATGATATTGATATTCAACCCTGATTGATCTCTCCAAGGTAATATGAGTATGGGACCGCCCGGACAACAGCAACTACCCCGGCCGGGCAGTGCACAGTTCATACAGCAGAGGGCGCCCTTCCCTGGAGCTGCAGCACCGCAACGCTATCCCATCATGCAGCAGGGCATGTTGCCCCAGCAGGGGGCGTTCCCGCCACAGATGTACAGTGGTCAGATGCCTGCGCAGGTAGTCTAGTCCCTAACCTCGTCGTCAATTCTCATTGACCCCTCCTATGTACAGGTTCAAAGGAAAGAACCTACTATCCCAACCAAAATGCTTGGGCCACCCATTCGCTATAAACATGTGACTATAAACATTCTCTCCCCTGTCCCCCAGACTTGATTTAAGTCCCATTCTCGTGTGAGAGGTCCCTAAGCTAACCTCAACTTACTATGAAACAACCCGTTGCATACAGTACAGTGTGCGCTCGCCGTCAAAATGTGGTCCCGAGAATGGGACTTGACGAGGTCGTTTCTTACTCTGCACAATGGGGAGATGTACAAAACCAATGGGATCGTAGAAGCGCTGCCCTGCCGGTAAGATATTCATTATACTCTGTGACATCACAGTCGAAGACGTTGTAAGGCACGCATCTATACTACGCGGCACGCACGTGGGGCGGGTAAACTCATTAGCAGGCAAGGGGGTGTCGGCGTCATAAGTCGTTTTATTGCACTTCCCAAAATTCAAATTTTGCAAACTAAACCGACCCCAATGTACATGTATGTTACAAAGTATTACTTAAATTCAAATGAACATTTAGTGCTTTCTTTTTTATAATTAATTGGTTATTAAAAAATGTATTTCAATCATCAACTAAGTACTTAACCCACAAGTGACAAATGAACTAGTCTTCTTTTTGGGTTGATTGGTCAAAACGTATCACGTAACAATGTTACATATTCATAAGTGAATACATTTACATACCAGGCGACTGCGACATCGTCAAGTCCCTGTCCCGCATGCGGAACAGGTTTTGGAATGCAGAGCATCACAAAACAGTAGTTTCCTGGGGATGGCACGGGATTTGGACTTGAGTCAATAAGTCTACTGTCCCCCCTGCTCAATGTTCATGGGAGCTCTGTGATTTTCACGTTTTTCTAAAAACTAGTCAAGCAGAAACTATGTACAAAAATTACTGTGTTTTTTAAATCTGAAATATTTGTTCATGGGAGCTCTGTGATTTTCACCTTTTTCTCAAAACTGGTCAAGCTGAAACTATGTACAAAAATTACTGTGTTTTTTAATCTAAAATATTTCTCTTGTTAGCAGGCTGGTCTAAGCATGCAGCAGCAAATGAGCTATCAACAGCAGCAGCAGCAACAGCAACAGCAGCAGCAGCAGCAACATCAGCAACTAGTAGGTCAACCACAACAGTTACCGGCTCACATGCAGCAATCTTTATCCCAGCATCAAGGGTAGGAGTGCTCTTCTCATTTCTTTATTTGTGATGCGATATAAGCTTAATGAGTTGTTTGTCGGATATATTATCATGGATACAACAAGCCATTTAATAGACAAAACAGGCCACGAGACTAATCAGGCCAACAAGGGTGAATTAAAAAAATAACAAAATGTAAATTTCAACTCCGTAAAATTTCACAGACAATAAATGTAACAAGACACTGGACACTATTGGTAATTGTCAAAGACCAGTCTTCTCACTTGGTGTATCTCAACATATGCATAAAATAACAAACCTTCGGAAATTTGACTCAATTAGTCGTCGAAGTTGCAAGATAATAATGAAAGAATAAAACACCCTTGTCACACAATGTTGTGTGCTTTCAGGTGCTTTATTTCAAGACCTCAAATTCTAAATCCGAGGTCTCAAAAATCAAGTTCGTTGAAAATTATTTCTTTCTCGAAAACTTCGTCACTCCAGAGGAAGCCATTTCTCACATTGTTCTATACTGTCAACCTCTCCCCATTACTCGTAATCAAGAAAGGTTTTATGATCATAATTATTTTGAGTAATTACCAATAGTGTCCACTGCCTTTAAAGGCAAATTATACCTTTGGGTTTTGGAACCGTTCCATGTTTTAATACTCTATAGATGTAGATAAAACTTAACTTGTGAAAATATTTCATTTCAATATGTCAGTATGTGGTCGCATTTTATTAGATTGCTGTCCACACAGGCGGAAAAATTCCCTGATAGGAATACACAATCTGAGAAACATTACGAACAGAAACACTTTTTAGATTGAAACTATAGAGCGTAAAATCTTAAATCTTTTTATAACACACATTACTTCGACGTGACATGTTACTTAAAATGCCTGTTATTATCGAAACTAGGCACTAGGCTTCTATCCAATTGTTTTTATTGCCATTGATTTTAAGAGTGATTACCAAACGTGAACCTTCCCTTTAATGCCCTCTGTAGTCAACAGAGGCAGCTTCTAGAGCAGCAGAAGCGGATGGAGGAGCAGATTAAGAAAGAGAGGTACTTCCAGGAGCAGCAGCGCAAGTTGAAACAGTTTGGTCGAGTGGGCAACAAAGCGGCTTCGGTCGACGCCCTTAACATAAACCTCGATGACATGTTTGTTAAAGGAGGAGGCGGGGCAAGAGGTGCTGGGAAGGGAGCTACGACAGCACAAGCTAAACCACAGCAGACCAAACCAGGTATTCAATTGTTGTAATTTAATATTGGAGTGGTGGCTGTCCAGTGTGGATAGTCATTGGATGCTTGACAGTGATAAATCATTCCCCTGCCTTTTGGTCAAAACGGGGCAAGTTTTTGGCACAACAGACAGTGTCTACATGGATTTCTAACATTGTTAAAAAGATTGCATGAGTTACATGTAAAATAAAAAAAACATAGGATGCATTGGATTAGCTTCCCTGTGTCGACCCCACGGTGCTCACGTGGATTAACCCTGACAAGAGCTACATACAATCAATTGATCACTCACCCTCTCACCTTATAAGGGTTTACATGGTGCTACGGCGCATTTAGCATCCACAGCCAGGAACACTGGGGCGAAACCCTTCTCTTTTCGATAAGTGCACTGGGTTCTTTTACATGCGTTACACAACACATGGGACCAACGGCTTTACGTCCCATCCGAAGGACGAAGTAATGGTCAAGTGTCACAGCTGGGGATTCGAACCCACACTCTGCTGATCAGAAACACCAGAGGTTGAGTTCGGTGCTCTTAACCGCTCTGCCACGACACTTCCATAACATCTTATAAATGTTTCCTTTTTGACAAGCTCCTGCTCCTGGTATGGAAGATGATGGATTTGGAGACTTCCTCCAGGGCCCAACACCCCCACTGAACACCCCTCAGACACCCACCGCTGACCCCATCCTACCTCAGGGCCACCTGGCCTCCCACGTTGGTCAGCCATCTCCGCAACAACCTCCATCCCAGGATGAAGGATTTGGAGATTTCCTACAAGGACCGGCAGGGGAGGGAAACGGCAGATTGCAAGAGGTTGACCCGGGTGTGAGGATGCCACGCAAAGAAGGGAAGAAAGGTATTTATTTTGTTACGAATACAAAACTAATAATAATAAAATAACTGAGGATTAATTGAAGTGTGCATATGATCAAATTATCAATAAAACAAATGGTGTAAGAAGGGTAAATTTAGGTCGTATAAAGCCTCCTTGCCTGTGCTCTTGAAACTGGTACTTAATAACACCTCCACCAGCGTTAAGTGAGTTTTGTGACTGTCATTTTCAGTGCGCTCCCTTGAGACTATGTTGCTTGACTCGACTGACCTGAAAGCTTCCAGCAAGGCCCCAAACGCCTTTCATCAACGGAAACCCCTCCGGGAGTCCCAACCTGCTGCTGCGACTCCCACCTCCCAGTCCCAACGACAGCAGACATTTAATGCTCACCACAAAGCCAGACAGTGGTCCAGCGCCGAGAACTTCAACACGATGTTTGCGGCGCCAGACGCACACCCAGAGCAGAGTGGAGGAGGCCAGTCTGATTGTGGGCAGGCATTGGGTGCGGGCAGCTCCATTGTTGGCTCACAGGGTGGAGATGGAAAAGCCATTCCAGCATGGTGAGTGATGATATTCAGAAAAGTGTTTTAAGAGGAAAATAAGTTTCTACCTTCAGCACCCCTGAGTAAATTTCATCTTCAATGTTTTCTTTTTGTAGCTCCTTAACTCTTTCAGTGCCAAGGTCGTAAAATCTATGTTGTAAATGGTGTTCGAAGCTTTGCATGGTGTGGAGAATAAGAGTAACTATCAATATAAATATGAATAGTAAACTTGCGAGTTCAACCATGAGTAAAATTAATCTCTTTTGAAGGAGTGGTGGCTCTGAAAAGAGCCAACTTGGTCTTGACGTTTCAAACAACTACACTCTGCTCGTCTTCAGGAGAAAGAGAAATAGATTTTACTCATGGTTGTACCCGCAAGTTAACTATTCATATTTTTATTTATAGTTACTTTTGGAAGCACTTATTATCATACTCAAAAAGTGTCTTCAGTTGTACGACCCATGATATTCATATTATCAGGAAAGGGAAGTACCACTCAAGAAATACTATTGACTTGGGGATGAACCAAGGCAACACAAATTAGCAAGAAGTGGGACTCGAACCTTCGGAATAACATGCCGGTACTCCTGAAGTCATTGGTTTTGAGTCCCACTCTAGTCAAACCCAAATCAATTAAAAAAATTTACCCAGTCGGTTTCCCTTGTGGTTCGTAATAATTGATACTTTTCATTGATTCCGTCAAAAGGTGCATGAATGAGGCCAGCCTTCCGATCGTCTACCATCAGGTCCTGGAAGCATCCATCAGGGACAACGTCGTTGAGACCAACCTCCTGTACCCAATCCTCATGCTGTCCGGCTTGGACAAGCCCGTCCTGGGGCACATCTGGACTCTCGCTAACCAGACCATACCTGGCCAGCTCACCAGGCTGGAGCTCTACTTTGCCCTTGGGATGATAGCTCTTACTCAGGTAATAATAATATACCTAGGGGGAGCATGGCGCCTGCGTGCAGACTCGTGACAGCACGCGTTCGTTTCCAGTTTGTCACTTAAGGACCATAGATAGATTAAGAACGCGGTTACTCGCGTGCAGACTGGTGACACCAGGCGGTCATTTCAAATTTGTCACGGGCCTTTGCCCAATGGTTTAAGCAGTCCAGTGATTTTTAAACACATTACTTCAAAGTCAAATGTTTCTCCAAATGCCTTAATAATTATAATAATATCGAAGTCTTACATACACACACATCTTCCTAACAGGGTACTCAAGGCGCTTAGTATATGCAAACTTTCAGAAAGACAGGTTATTGAAGTGATGAATTCTGAGACCCAAATGTCACCTTATAAGGGTTTACAAGGTGCTACGACGCATTCAGCAGCCACAGCCAGGAACACCGGGCCAACTCCTTCTCTTTTCGATAAGTGTACTGGGTTCTTTTACATGCGTTACACAACACATGGGACCAGCGGCTTAACAACCCATCCGAAGGACAAAGCAATGGATAAGTGTCTTGCTTTAGGACACAAGTGTCACGGCTGGGGATTTGAACCCACACTCTGCTTTTCAGAAACACCAGAGTTTGAATTTGGTGCTCTTAACCGCTCGGCCATAAACATGAGAGTAGACAGTCATTTAATACAGCACTTGAATTTGAGAAAAAACACCTTAGACTATCTGAAGCAGCTGTAGGCTTCTAACCAATAGTTTTTATTACCATTAAATTTAAAAGTGATTACCAAATGTATACCTGTCCTTTTAAGGGTCTAACTGAATTTTGACATGCACACTGGCGCTTTATTTTCTGATTTCAGTAGAGAGTGTGTTTCAGTTTATATGGGTGCCTTAAATTGGCTTCCCTGGATCGACCCCGGTCTGCCCCGTGTGCGTTCGAATAGAATGACGTCATTCCAGGGGCCCACCTGGGTCAGCCCCAAGTGCCCTGCTTTTGGAGTGGGCCACTTGGGGCTGGCCCGAGGTGAATGATGTCACCACGATAGGGAGAGTGATCGATCAATTTAGCTCTTGTCACGTTCTCACCCGAGTGAGCACTGCAGGGTCGACCGAGGGAAGCTAATCGAACGCACCCTAAGAATGAACTATCAGACTAGAGGTGAATGATGTCACCACGATAGGGAGAGTGATCGATCGATTTAGCTCTTGTCACGTTCTCACCCGAGTGAGCACTGCAGGGTCGACCGAGGGAAGCTAATCGAACGCACCCTAAGAATGAAGAAAAAATTTTCTTGATCCTCTCAGAATGGACAACAGCCATCCGTCGAAGCACTGCACCATTGCAGGGAAGCACCATTACCAGTACTAACTCCCAAGGGGCAGTCAGGGCCCCAGACCATCCCACAGTCTATTGCCAAGCCTGCTACTGAGAAGGGGGCCATGAAGGGGCCAGATGAATTTATTCCATTTCAAGAGGCACCTAAGACAAAACCAAGTAAGTTTTTTTTATGAATGTTAGCCTAAAGGTTGTCCGATAGAGAATCCATAACTTCTTGAGTTTCAGGAAGTATTTAAGCCGAGTAATATGCCTGTGATTTTTGTTTTCACAGAACTCGGGGAAAGTACCGAGTATTCAGTGCTTACACACATCCGTGTTTATGAGTAAAACCAAAATTAATGTTCCCGAATCCCACCTGAGTGATATGCCTGTAATTTCTTTTTTTTTTTAGAACTCGGGGAAAGTACTGAGTAGTCGGTGCTAACACACATTGGTGTAAGGGGAAAGTACTGAGTATACAGTGCTAACACACATCGGTGTAAGGGGAAAGTACTGAGTATACAGTGCTAACACACATCGGTGTAAGGGGAAAGTACTGAGTACACAGTGCTAACACACATCGGTGTAAGGGGAAAGTACTGAGTATACAGTGCTACCACACATCGGTGTAAGGGGAAAGTACTGAGTATACAGTGCTAACACACATCGGTGTAAGGGGAAAGTACTGAGTATACAGTGCTAACACACATCGGTGTAAGGGGAAAGTACTGAGTATACAGTGCTACCACACATTGGTGTAAGGGGAAAGTACTGAGTATACAGTGCTTACACACATTGGTGTAAGGGGAAAGTACTGAGTATACAGTGCTACCACACATCGGTGTAAGGGGAAAGTACTGAGTATACAGTGCTTACACACATCGGTGTAAGGGGAAAGTACTGAGTATACAGTGCTAACACACATCGGTGTAAGGGGAAAGTACTGAGTATACAGTGCTAACACACATCGGTGTAAGGGGAAAGTACTGAGTATACAGTGCTAACACACATCGGTGTAAGGGGAAAGTACTGAGTATACAGTGCTAATACACATCGGTGTAAGGGGAAAGTACTGAGTATACAGTGCTACCACACATCGGTGTAAGGGGAAAGTACTGAGTATACAGTGCTAACACACATCGGTGTAAGGGGAAAGTACTGAGTATACAGTGCTAACACACATCGGTGTAAGGGGAAAGTACTGAGTATACAGTGCTAACACACATCGGTGTAAGGGGAAAGTACTGAGTATACAGTGCTAACACACATCGGTGTAAGGGGAAAGTACTGAGTATACAGTGCTAATACACATCGGTGTAAGGGGAAAGTACTGAGTATACAGTGCTAACACACATCGGTGTAAGGGGAAAGTACCGAGTATACAGTGCTAACACACATCGGTGTAAGGGGAAAGTACTGAGTATACAGTGCTAACACACATCGGTGTAAGGGGAAAGTACTGAGTATACAGTGCTAACACACATCGGTGTAAGGGGAAAATACTGAGTATGCAGTGCTAACACACATCGGTGTTAGGGGAAAGTACTGAGTATACAGTGCTAACACACATCGGTGTAAGGGGAAAGTACTGAGTATACAGTGCTAACACACATCGGTGTAAGGGGAAAGTACTGAGTATACAGTGCTAACACACATCGGTGTAAGGGGAAAGTACTGAGTATACAGTGCTAATACACATCGGTGTAAGGGGAAAGTACTGAGTATACAGTGCTAACACACATCGGTGTAAGGGGAAAGTACTGAGTATACAGTGCTACCACACATCGGTGTAAGGGGAAAGTACTGAGTATACAGTGCTACCACACATCGGTGTAAGGGGAAAGTACTGAGTAGTCAGTGCTAACACACATTGGTGTATATGGGTAAAACCAAACATTGAATATTCTTTATCCCCGATGCAAATTTTAACATCTATTAAAAACTCTGTACACATTCACCCTGGTACCCATTTCCTTAAGGCCAGTGATCCTGACTTCACAATAAGCTTGGGCGATATCGATTTATTTTATTCACGATATATCGCCGCCAATATATCGCGATATTCGATATCATCGCGATTAATTAAATTTGACATCATTAGTCTTCAAACTACAAGTGAAAGTTGTTCAAGAGACAGTCAGCATAAGAGAGGTGTTCTAATGACCTATTCTTCTGGTTTTACTCCAAACCTATGGGGGTGCAAGATGTCTCAGCTCGGAATACATCGTGATATTGCGATATTTAATCGATATCGATATTTCGATTAAAACCAAAGCGATCCGATATCGAAATTGTTTCCAAATTAATATCGCGATATTCGATAATATCGTGATATCGCCCAAGCTTAACTCACAAGCCGACTGCTGGTGTCAAATAGCCCTGAAGAGTAGGGGAAAAAAGTCACACTGTTTCCTGTTTGAAGATTCAATACCATGATTTGTTATGATTCAAAGTTGCTTTCATGTTAATATGTTTGCCCTAATATTCACATTACAAACAACCACCTGTGAAACTTTGTTGGTATTTGTTGTGTCAGTGAACTCAGTTACACATGACATGGCCTCATGAACTTTTGATCAGATAAGAAAGATCCTGTTGAAAACTGCTCAATCCCATAGAGTTATACATGTATTGAGGAACTAGAGGGCGCACAAGCCTAGATACGCGGCCCGTTGTGCGGCCATTTCCTAAGTTGACAAAGCAGCATTGCATAGCATTATCATAACACACACACACCAACATGTACATGTACTTCGTATTCAACGCGCGTACAACGAACTTACAAAATGGCGCGCGTGTCTCCTTGCAGTCCCGTTGCGTTTGTGCACGCAGCATCACCAGTGCGCCCTCTAGTTCTTATAATATATAACTCTATGCTCAATCCCAAGACGGTGAGTACAGACTCGAGTTTGTCATAGGCAAACTCAGGTTTGCTTTTAATGGGTGATTCGCGTAATATAGTTCTTTACAGGGCACTGTAAGTGCAGAATTATTAAAGGCATTGGACACTATTGGTAATTACTCAAAATAATTATTAGCATAAAACTTTACTTGGTTACAAGTAATGGGGAGCTGTTGATAGTATAAAACATTGTGAGAAACGGCTCACTCTGAAGTAACGTAGTTTTCGAGAAAGAAGTATAATTTTCCACGAATTTAATTTTGAGACCTCCGAATGAGATTTTGAGGTCTCGAAATTAAGCATCTGAAAGCACACAACTTTGTGTGACAAGAGTGTTTTTTCTTCCATTATTATCTCGCAACTTCGAAGACCGATTGAGCTCAAATGTTCACAGGTTTGTTATATTGTGCATATGTTGAGATACACCATGGGCCATGAAGTTGAGCCTTCTTGGAGCTCATTCTTATACCATATTTCCCCCTCCTCTCTCAGACACAAAGATTACACAGCATGTGTTAGAACCGTCCGATTCTAAACCAAGCAGCGGATCAAGCTCTAAGTGGGGTTCGTCTGTCACCGTTAAGACCCGCAAGTCTTTGGAGGATGACGATACGGACCGACAACTCGGCATGGACTCAAGCCTGAAGTTTCCCAAAGAAGGTAGGTATCAACAAGCCAATCTAGTGGGGCTTCAGAAAAAGATTGTTTGTAGCTAAATGTAAATGTAAACAAAATCTCTCATGACTTGTGCTGTAATTCACCAGAAAAACTCTCTTTCCTTTGTGATAGTTGCCATTACCTTTCTATTGTTGTCATCTTTCAATTGTGGCCTAGATCTCTCTACTTTGTTGTCGCTGGCCAAGTATTTCAAGATACAATTGACTCGATGGAAAATCCAATTATAACAAAAACAATTTTTTTTTTAATTTTGAGATATCTATCATGTGCTGTTCATTTAGTTTGCCAACTAAGCCAGAAGCACCAGATCAAGTAATTTTGGGGTTATTGCTTCAAATTTGTTCTCTTTGCCACAAACTCTACAGATTTTAACCAATGCAGTCTGTTTGCATACTTAGTAAGGTATTACTAACTTTCTTCACATTAAACCCTTCCTTTGTCTACTATCCCACCGCTGCCACCGAATGCAGAGGAGAACTGCTATATCTTTTCAGGCTCTCCGGCGGACTCCTCGAGTGAAAGGAGCTCCCCACTTGTCTGGGACCCAAACTCCATTTATGATAAGCTTACCTGTCGCTCACAGGAGTCTGTCTCCTCGGGTTCACTGTCAGGTTTGTTTTGTTTGAGCAGGGAAGGCATTCCCAACCCAGTTTGTCACCACCTCCTGATCCTCGCTGGTGTGAACCTCCTAGACCCTCTCAGTGCTTATTTAGTACTGTGTTGTCTTTGCATCACTTGTACATGCGGGCGTAGTTGTCTTTTACAAGCTATATCACCCCTGATCATTATGACACTTGATCAACCCTGATCATTACGTTATGCATGTTTCTATTCTTTTTTTTAAGGTGATTATACTGTTTTGCATGTACTTTTTCACATCCCTGCTAAATTTTCTTATCTTGTATCTTAAGATAAGAAAAATATCCTTTTCCTTTTCATTGTGACATTGGTTTTTCATCAAACTAGTTTGTCAGAACACCGTGGGTTTGTGTGTCTGGGATAGTTATGGGCATCTTGACACTTGTATCGCATTTTCAAACACTCGCATTCAGTGCAAAAATATCTGATCTCAGATAAAGTGGTGAGCCAGTATAATGAGAATTAAACCAGTCAGTTTTATTTAGATGCAGTGGACAGTATTGGCAATTACTCAAAATAATTATTAACATAAAACCTTACTTGGTAATGAGTAATGGGGAGAGGTTGATATTATAAAATATTGTGAGAAACAGCTCCGACTGAAGTAACACAGTTTTTGAGAAAGAAGTTTTCCATGAATTTGATTTATGCATATGTTGAGATACACCAAGTGAGAAGACTGGTTTTTGACAATAACCAATAGTGTCTAGTGTCTTTAAAAAACTGAGCACATGAAGTAAAATTGCCAGAAAGTGGTTTCAATTTTTTTTCACTGACACGACATTCTTGATGTTTTGCCGGCTTTTATTCTCTCTAATTTTGTGCTGCAGACAATCAACTAGATTATTTTTCAATAGCCTAAAAAAAAAAACATCTGAAAGCCTTTACCATGATTAGGTCAGCCCTTGCACTGAGTACTATTTTCCTGCTTTTGTTCATCGGTAAAATATCACGCCTGATGTTCTGCTCCACTGGCTTAAATGTTACTTAAATTGCTGTCTTTGAAATTCGCGGATGGTAGGATACATCTAGTGATTAGTTTGGTTGTAATTTTGGTAGTTGTTTTAATAGTAAACTGGTGTTTGCATGTTTGTTTTGCTTTGCATGTACAGTGCATTTATATGTTCTCCCATTTAAGCACAACCTAGTTGGTGTACGTTCTCACCACGCCATTTTTTTCCCGCGAATGCCAAGCTCGATCATAACCCCTGGAAGCATGACTTTGAATAGCCAAGTATTTTTTATATTTTCATTAGTCCTGTGGTTGATCCATTCTGTGTTGGAAATGTATGCCGAGTGCGCAAACAAAAGAGCCATCACAGAGCAACTGGTTCCCTGCCATTCTTCCTTTATATTGTCACATGTTTAACTGCATGTAGTTTAGGGTGACCTCGTAAAAACGTAAATCATTTGAAGTGGATTGCGCCAAAATATTTCCTTTTTTGCACATGCGTTCTATGCGGCCTACAAGCGCCATCAAAAGTGATTTGACGATCAACGAGGTTCCCGTCAAAGGGTTAGTGATAACATGTGTCTATTGACCCCTTGCAAGCGCCTCACACATGGTAACTGATGCCTCTCTCACCATTCAATTCAATTCAATTCAATTCAATTCAATTCAATTCAATTTTATTTGTCCTACCATGGAGGAAATTCATTTTGAATACATGCAATAGAAACAAAATTAATAAAGCACAATCATAAATAAACTACTGGAAAAACGCAATACTAATTAATGTTGGTGGTCAATAGGTTTAGGTGTAAATGCCGCGTCACCTAAAATGCGCATTTCTCTGAATATTACCTGTTGACATTGACCACCAAAATGGCGCATCCAAGATTATTCTGATGACGACGTCAGGTGAAGTGGGTCAATACGGTGGGCTGCTGATAGTAACCCACACATGAACATAGTCTGGTCCCATCTTGGTCATGACAGTTACTATTCATGGTTGCTAAAATGCACTTGGGGAACCAAAGATCCATGTAGTAGCACGCTGTATTTTTCTGTTAGTTAAATTCAGGCACGTAATTGCTCATGATAGTTTCCTGCTTTTAGGATTTTTTCTTTCAAAAACCTCCTTTTAAAAGCCTTTACATTTTCTTGAAAGAAGTAAAGCAATCACCAAAGGGAGAAATAAATAGTCAACATTGGATCCAAACGTGTAGTTTTATTGTTCTATGCACAGAGTCTATAAACCTCCTGAAATGGCCTTCTTGGAGGTTTCGGGTCAAGAATAAAGGGGAACCCAGGCCTGCAAGTAATTTGTCAGGAAATTTCACATTCCTCAAACCCCATCCCTGTAAAGTGTGTGTTTGACTTGTTGATTTATAATAGCGAAAGAAGTAGATAATTGCTTTGTATTGCACCCTCAAGGCCTGATGCTTTGTTTTTTGAAAGGGCAAGGGCACCAAGGCGTTTTCTTCTTGGTAACGGGCTCCTCCATGGAGAAGTGGTAAATTTCTATTGAAACATTCTAGGGGCACCATAGACTTGTGGACAAATCGTTAATGGTCTGTCGTGGTGATAGTCGAGTCATGGTCGTGGTGTAATGAATGATTCAGGTCTCCGCAATCGAATACCGCGTTGCAAGATCACTGCTCTTGCCTGAAACTGCTGGCTGTCGACTACATCTCCTCCGTTAAGTGAGACTGCACAGCGCGAGAGCAGTAGGCTCATAGGGGACAGCAGTCTCGCGAGAACATCGCCAGTGTCGCGGGAATCGCTGAGAGAGTCGGAACGCTATCACCGCAACAGACATTTAACGCCTTGTCCACAAGTCCACGAGGCAATGAATAAGGGCAGTGGAGGAAATTGCCTCCATTGTCTTGATGAAGTATCAGGCCTGACTGACCCTTCCATGTAGCTGTAGATGAGACTCGTAGGTCAAAAACAAACTAAATTATGACTGTGGCACTATACAGCTTTTATGAGCTTAGGCTCCAACCAGAGCTTCGTCCGCCATTTTGAAAATGTACACTTTCGGTACGGGACTTCAAACTGGCAGATGGTTGCTAAGCCAAAGCCTACGCTTTGGTTTCAAAACTGGTCAAAGTGGGTTTTTGTTTTACTCTCATACACTCACTAAATTATCTGAAACATGCACTTTTCTAGAAATTATTTCATATACTTTTTTAGCGAGTTATTATAATACTAAAATATCTTTGTAATTATTGGTCTCATAATTTTAATTTCTTCCGCTCTGTTTTATAGATCGAACGCCAATAGAAGAAGATGATGATGATGATGATGATGATGATTTTAATGATTTCAAATCAGCCCCAGGGCCATCCAAGATGAGCGGTTCTTCATCTCTTGGTGCCTTCCCGTCCATCGCACCTCCTCGAGGCATCAACAGCGGACCACTGAATTCCACCATCTCAGCAACTTCTAAACAGAGCAGGTTCGCATCGTCGGGAATGCGGTCACTTGATTCCCCGCTCGACGGGAAGTCCAGGTCTTCGTACTCGAGCGAGGAGCAGCAGAAGATCGACCTCTTCCAGATGGACTTTGAGAAGGTGTTTCCGAAGGTCGGGAAGAAAGGCAGCAGCTCGAAAGAGTTTGGGGGCTTCCAGAGTGTGACGGCAAATGTCTCTCCGACGGTACCAGAAGACGAAGAGTTTGGAGACTTTGCACAGTTTAGGCACTCTGCATCAGAGTCTGACCTGATGGGGATGCAGCCTACTAACGGAGATAAGTATGCGGTGTTTCGGGACCTACTCGGCGGGGACTCTGCAACTTCAGGACAGGAAACCAAACAGATGAAGTCAACGGAGATAACGGAAGGGGACGAGTTTGATGACTTCAAGAAAGCTGAGCCAGCAAAAGAGGAGTCTTCAACAGGTGGATCTGATTCCATGGCAGCCTTCAAAGAGGCCACTCAGATGCCACCAAGCTTCACTGCTAACTTCCAGGATGCTTACCCTAACACAGCCCCGCAGGCTTCATTATTTGGACCGTCGCCATCACTGCCATCAATCAACCTAAGTCCTAGCTTACCAGAGGAGGAAGATGGGTTTGCTGATTTCAAACAGGCGATGCCAATGCCCTCGAGCGCTTCAGACGTTAACAACCTAAAGTCTGACTCCGTCAGCACAAGCTCCTCTGAAGGAAAGTACAACGTACTCCGAGGCTTAGGTAGCCTGGATGATCCATGTCCACCAGATGATGAGTTTGGTGACTTCAAGACAACTCAACACAGTATGACAGACTCTCTGAGTGCGTTCAGCATCAAATCAATCGATGAAAACACCCTTGGAGGAATGAAGAAACCAATGTCGGCAAGCGATCTGTACGGCATGGAATTTGATGCTCTAGGTTCCATCAACAGCGCAACAGAGCCCATGGCGATGCTGAATCTTGAAGATGCCTCGGAGAATGATCGCAGTGACATCCTAGAGACCACACCTACCAACCCTGTAGACCATTCCTTCCCGCCGGCGGCACCCCCCAACGCATTTCATTCAATGCAGAATAGCGGGATCGCTAAACTAGACTCCATCGACAGGCTTGATTTAAAGACCTTTGAACTTGACCTGACCCTTGGGAACCTCGGTGAGATGGAGAGCAAAGATCGAGGGGATTCCTTCGGGGAGTTCAGCAGCGCCCCCGTGGACATGACGAGTCCCAATGAGAACGGGAATCTTTTTAAAGGTAGGGACACAAGTATATCACTTGATATTTAGTATTAAAAAGCCGCATTCCCTTAGAGTGACCCCTTGCATGGCTGCCATTTCCCAGGTTGTATGGTAAACTTGGGTGTGACCCCTAGCCACACGGGCTTCTGACTGGCATCCCCGAACAAAGATAGTGCCGGACATAGGGAGACCGCCAACATCTGGTTGTATAGCTCAGTTGCTAGAGCACCGATACAGTAATCCAGTTGGTTCATGTCCCACTCCAGTTATTTTCTCTTTGTTCAAACCAAAAACTACCTTATAATTATTATCCAGTCAGTTTCCTTCGTAGTTTATAACTTGATATTTTTATTATTTTTTTTGCGAAATTTCAGATCCCTCTGGGCCTCTGCCTCCGTCCTATGGTGTGTCATCGGTTCCTCTGGTTCCTAGCGGGTCCAGCACGATCGCCGACAGATATTCAGAAGTAGTAGGAGATGTGGATGTAAGTTTGTCTTTGGATTTCTTCTGCCACACTTATTCCAGGTAGTTTAATTATCTCTAATAATATAATAGGTCTGATATAGCGCTTTATCACACCCCTAGGGGCGTATCAAAGTATGAGACCTATTCCTTTGTGAAGGCCTAGTCACACTGCAGCGATAACGATAAGGACGCAAAGGATAGCATTCTATTGGTGGAATTGCTCCTTGCAGAATACGCCCAGGCTTAATCAACCAATCGAGGGCGTGCATTTTTAACTTTATCGTTTTCGTTCTTGTTATTGAGGCTCGTATGACCGGGCCTTTAAGACCATGTAATGGTTTACAAGGTGCTGTGGCGCTTAATGCTGCCAATCAGAACCCTTCTACTCTTAACAATATGTGCACTGGGTTATTTTACATGCATTTCTCATCAATAATTATGAAGTGTCTTGCTCAAGGACACAAGGGTCATGACCGGGACACAAACCCGCACATTCTGCTGAACAGAACCGCTCCATTCACTGTTTAAACACCATATCAACCTCTACCCTTGCAGTTAAGTGGCTTGCTCAAGGACACAAGTGTCATGAATGAGATTTGAACCCACACCATGATGACTATAAACCACCAGAACTTTAATACCACACTTTAAACTGCTCGGACATACATGTCGCATTACTCATCTGCTTACTAGAACCTCCGGCAAGCTAGGGTGCCTTTTTCTTCCCTTACAGTTTGCAGTGTTTATGAAACATTAACTTACACCAATCCGGGCGTGCAAGTGTTGAGCATTGCCATTTCCTGCGGTGTCTTCAGTGCCTAGACTATACACAAAGAAACTGCAGTTGTTACATTTTGTCAATAGAGGGCGCTACCAATTTTGTTTTGTCGGATTGGTCTATACTTAGGCCGTGACTGAAATGGCGTCTACGGCTCGGCTACGGCTAGATTTAACGCATCATCATGCGTTGAAGTAAAGGACATCCTGAACAACACCCTTAGCAACAGTCAGAGCCATAGCTGTAGCTGCCAATTCGGATACGGCCTAAAGGCCCGGTCCCACTGCAGCGATAACGAGAACGATAACGATGCAAAGATAACACGTTCTATTGGTTGAATTGCTCCACGCAGAATACGCACACGCTCATTCAACCAATAGAGTGCGTTCTCTTGGTGTCGTTATCGTTATCGTTCTCGTTCTCACTGCAGTGGGACCGGTTCTTTTTAAAAGGCTTACTCAATAAAAGCTCTGTATATGTTTGGTTTTAACTCTGAAAATTGCATTAAAAGCTTACTGGGTAAGAAGTGCAGCAGCTTTGGAAAGTATAATGCATATTAAGAAACTTTTACTTCTAGAGTACTGTCGTCATGGTAAACAAATATCACTTTTTATCCTCAAAAATTTGAATCTGAGAATATCTAAAAAGTACTACCACTTATTGAATAGTTTCACTGGAGTCAACACATGACAAATACAGAACTGTATGGTAAGAAACCAAAACTATCCACTAAAGAAAAAACAGCATCGTCTGAGATTCGCAGGGCACTCTTACAGAAACGCCAAACAACCTGTCTCTCAGCTTATCACCTGGTCACCAAAACATAGAAGGAGAAACCGGGAAAGACAGAAGCTCAACTGTACAGATGTATTTGCTAGGGACATCGGGGTGCTTCCAGCTGATCTTCCCAACCTAATGAGAGATAGACAGGGATGGGCAAGTCTCAACATGATTCCGACCTCGGTCGACTAGAGAGAGAGAGTGAGATTGGAACAAACAATGGGTTCCAAATACCAAACGTGTCAACCCCTTGAAGCAGAAAACCTAGGCTTTATTAAATTGTCCCACTGGTGTGAAATGTCACGCTCTTTCCTTTTTTTTTCTTCTCAGGATGAAAACCGCCATGCCAGCGAGTGGCAGCGGTGTTTGCAGAATTGCTACGAGTCTATCAAGAAAGCCAATAATGTCTTCAATAACATCAGCAGTTCCTCCGTCTGCAACGAAGTTATCAAGTCCTCAGAGGGAGGGGAATACCTCACAGGTAATAGTTTGTCTTTCTTGGTAATTACTTGAAATAAGTATTAACAGATTTGTTTTTGTATGCATATGTTGGGATGCAACCACATGAGAATACTGGTCTTTGAAAATTACCAAACAGTCACAACTCTCCACTGCTTGTTACCAAGTACGTTTTTATGCTAACCATTACTTTGAGTAGTTACCAATAGTGTCCAGTGCCTTTAAAGCTTCAAATCTGTAGAGAAAGTTAACATTGTGAAAGAAGAGCCTCTAAAAGGAATACTTCTAAAGGGATTTACCTTTAGTATTAGTTAGTACCTCGCAGGTAGAATTTTGAGGGGAGTACCCAGAAGGTAACATTCTGAATAGGGGAATAACTAAGAAAAATACATTCATAAATACCTCAGACAGTTTTGCTATTCCTTTTGGTGGAGAGCGCGTCACGTGGTTGTGTATAAACCTTTGTTTATGACCAGTAAAAAGTGTTGAAACATGGGCGTGACACGCAAGCTTGCACCTGTGCTTATAAGACAGTTTCTTCACTCCTATTTGTCGAGAGCAACGGCCGGGACAGTTGTGCCACATCACGCGATATGCCCGACACGCACAGCAATCCCTTATAAGGAGTTGTTTACCCGATCGGGCCGAGGGCCTTACCATTTCATAGCTGGAGGGGGGTGTGTGTTGAAAGAAATCATTGAGCAATTAAAATGTTGGCATTTATTTTACTTTTTGATAATTTACCTCGACTTAGTCTCGGCAAAATTATCAAGAACCAGGCCTCATTGGGATTAAACAGTTAGTTGAAAACCTCTTCACCACACATTGATTCCCTTTTTTAAAGGCAGTGGACACTATTGGTAATTACTCAAAATAATTGTTAGCATAAAACCTTTCTTGGTATCAAGCAGTGGAGAGCTGTTAATAGTACTAAAACATTGTGAGAAATGGCTCCCGATGAAGAAATGTAGTTTTCGGGAAAGAATTTTCCACGAATTTGATTTCGAGACCTCAGAATTAGATTTTGAGGTATCGAAATCAAGCATCTGAAAGCACACAATTTCGTGTTACAAGGGTGTTTTTTCCTTTCATTATTATCTTGCAACTTCGACGACCAATTGAGCTCAAATTTTCACATGTTTTTTATTTTATGCATACATGTACATATGTTGAGATACACCGAGTGAGAAGTCTTGTCTTTGACAATTACCAATAGTGTCCAGTGCCTTTAAACAACAAAACTTGTTTTTGATTTTTGATTTTCTAACAAAGTTTTTGTTTATTGTCATTTTTAGCGGTGATTGAAATATACCGAGTGGCTTGTCGGATTGTAACGTCAATGAACGCCATGGGTAAGTCCCAGATTGATGTAACTGTGGACAATCTATACTCTGCAGCATCAATAAATTTGTCTGGCGCAGTCAAGCCTAGCTTCATTGGCTGGTTTTCTCTTACTCAAACATTTGTGCAAATTTTCAACCAATCAGCTGCTGAATTCCTCTTTTTATATTTTCACTTGGGCATTCAACCTTGAAAAAAAAAAACACTGTAAAAGAATTTTGTAATTTTCTCCTGATTTTGAGTGACATAGTGAGCTGAAAATACCCTGTACAAAGTAAACATGAAACGTCCTTCCTTGTCTTATCTCCGTGGGCTTCTTGGCTGGTATAGTGTTTGGTTTTCACAACCAGAATAAATTAAACCAAATTAAATTGAAAGTTGTCCCATTCAAACAATCAATTCAGGAAATGATTTAAGGATTACTACCAGGGAGCTGATTAAAGGAATGTGACACCCGCTTCAGACAGGCGCTCCAGAGTCGCGCCCAACCAAATAGATAGGAGCGACTCTGGGTCGACCCAATTCAATTTTTTGTTTCAGACTGGCGAACTTAACATTACATTTACAGTAGGTTCGGCTCATGACAAGATCAACGTCTGACACCAAGGCGCTCCAGAGTTGTGCTTAACAACTGCAGCAGCCGATCTTTCGACTTCTAGCGCGTCGCTCCAACCGTTTCTGACGTCAGACTTTTCATGCACTTCATTCAATGATTTAGTTTGGCGTGACACTGAAACGCCTGTCTGAAACGTGTGTTGTTGACCGAATGACGTCGGCAGTAGTTTGATACGGTTATTGTGCAATGCACTTTATAAGAACTAGCTATTATTATTATTATTATGAACAGGTGTGGATACAGCTGATCTACAGAGACTCGAAAAGGACATTGAGCTGATGTGGAATAATCTCTCTGCCTTTCTGGCATCCAGTACTATTGTGGTAAGTAAAATACGGTCAGCGATGTCTTCTTTAAAGGGTCTATGTAACTTTTGTTGGACAAAAAACACAATGTCCACAGATTTACACTAAACTTACACAGTTTGAAGATAATGATAGTAGAAAGCTTTCCTGGAAATATTGCGTGCTGAGGTGCTGTAGCTTTTGGGAAATGGCTAAAACAATGTCACGAAAATAATTTTCGTCTCATGAGACGAAAATTATTTTAATCATTTACAAACATATTTTCATGACATTGTTTTACTCATTTCTCAAAAACTACAGCACCTCAGTAAGTAATATTTGAAGGGAAGCTTTCCACTATCATTATCTTCAAACCCTGTAAGTTTAATGTAAATCTATGGACGTTTTGAAAAGGTACCCAAATCCTTTAAGGCTGCATACTTTATAATTGTTTATATAACACCCAATCAGATCCTTGCCATTTGATTGGAGGATTGTCCGTCACGTGTTAGCAAATAAAAGTACTATTGCACGCTACGTCACTCACTGTGCATTTTTTCGTTCCATTTGAGTACTATTGCACTGTGAGTAAAAACATCACTGCGTGCGCGTCTTTAGTAATAGGCACATATTTCGTCGTCAGCGTGTCTCAAAACAGAAGCTTTGCTTGTTTTGAAATTTGTATCCTCCAATCAAAATGGAAAAAAGATCTACTTGGATGTTATAACAAAAAATAATAATAATGGATGTTTTTCATTCATGCAATAGTGCAAATATTTTCATTTGTTGAAAGATAGAATGTTCCATTCAACTCGGCTCCGCCTCGTTGAATAGAACATTCCATCTTTCAACTCATGAACATATTCGCACCGTTACATTCATTATTTGTATACTAATACTACATGTAGATTGTTAATGCTAAATACTCCAGAAATTAGTGACCCGAAAAACTTACTTGATGAGAGGCACTGCAGCTGTTGATAGTAGAAAACTATTTTAAGACCGGTTTTGAATCTGAGAAACTGTTCATGCGTGATACGTTTTCTCAGATTTCTGAGGGTTGGTTTTCATTTGCTGCAAATGCTGCTACAAAACATCAACTTGGACTAATCAAAACACAGATATGGTGAGCTTATGTCACTGCATGCTTAATATCCAATGGAATCATTGTATCCAATGTAGTCACTGGTTCTGTAAAACCAAAACCTGTCTTCATCCTTGCGGATAAAAAGACCGGGGACCAGACCACAAAAAGCAGTGTTGTAACCAAGTAATTTTTCAAGTCAAGTCAAGTTGCAAGTCATCTTTGCTCAAGTCAAGTCACAAGTTAAATTTGGTCAAGTCAAGTCACAAGTAATTTTTCCCAAAGTCAAGTCAAGTCTCAAGTCTATTAATTTTGGTTTTTACCCAAACACCGATGTGTGTTAGCACTGTATACTCAGTACTTTCCCCGAGTCCTGTGAAAAAATATCACAGGCATATTACTCGGGTGGGATTCGAACCCACGACCCTTGCAATTCTAGAGCAGTGTCTTACCAACTAGACTACCGACATTGCCCGGCAGCTAGAGGCAGTTCGAATCCTATCTTTTGGCAGCGGTAACCGCAACGATAATAAGAGATGTTAAATTTTTATCGAGGATAAGGAATATTAATTTTGGTTAATTTTAACAAATTTTGCGAATTAAACATCTATTATATAAATCTCAAGTAATTTTTCCACAAGTCAAATCAAGTCGCAAGTCAATGAAATTAGCGACTCAAGTCTGGTTTGAGTCAACAACACTGACCAAAAAAGATCTCTCCTGAGCAAACTATAGAGGGCGCTCTGTATTGTGAATCACCCGTTTGTTCTCTCTTTGTAGCCAGCTGCAGGTTCCTTCGTCTTCAAGACGGCCATCCTTCGACCGGAACCGACCAACAACGATCGAGCTTGTGGGGTTTGTCTCCTCAGTGTAGACGCTCGGAGTAAAGCATTTGATCACTCAAAGGACAACCACAAGCTGAGCTATGGAGGCAGGCAGTACCACGCAACTTGTGCTAACCTCTGGGTTAACATGGTTGATTCCATTCTGCCTGCTCTACCACTCAACAGGTTACTTTAAGGACTGTACCATTGGGTAGAGGTAGGATTTTTACTATCTGGGGTGGATAGGATATATTGTGTATTACCCAGTGAACCAGGTCCACCTCCGGGTCAACATGGTTGATTCCACTCTGCCTGCTGTACCACTCAACAGGTTACTTTAAGGACTGTACCATTGAGTAGAGGTAGGATTTTTACTACTTGGGGTGGATATGATTTATTTTGTACTACTTGGTGAAACATCTAGAGTAATATAAGCCAGTGAAAGAGAATTGTTCTGGTTATGTTGGAAGGCAGTGACTATGGTCCACCTCTGGGTCAACATGGTTGATTCCACTCTGCCTGCTCTACCACTCAACAGGTTACTTTAAGGACTGTGTCATTGGGTAGAGTAACAATTTTTCTTGGTATATGGTGGTGGATGTGATTTATTTTGTATTACCCAGTGAAACATCCAGAGTTAAATGTATTATAAGCCAGTGAAAGCGCATTTTTTCAGTTATGTTGGAATGCAGTGACTATTGTCCACCTCTGGGTCAACATGATTGAGTCTGTCCTGCTGGCTCTACCACTCAACGAGCTGCTTCAACTGTGCCACTGTGCAGATGTAGGATTTGAAGTAGTTCTGCTTGTGGGCGTGCGTTCTTCCTGTTACCGGGTACTCTTCGATTACACATTTAGCCCAGAAATTTGGCACTTGCACAGTAAATGGTGATCGTGAGCGCGAATTTGGCGGTAAGCAGAGCCATGAAATTGGGCCCTGTTATCATTTGGGTACACAGATGTAAAAGTATGACATGAAAAAATTTTGTGCGCATTCTGAATCCCTCAGTCAGCAGTCTCTTGGTTTAATTTCTATTCATAGACCTATACCATTATAAAGTTCACTGAGAATTAATGTGGAGGAAATAATTTAGTCTGGCTCTTGCTTTTAGTTATAAAAATTCAGTAGTCATTGTTGCAAGTATACACTGGGACCGTGACAAAGATTGCAGCAAGACCTACACCGTGTCCAAAACGTAGACTTCGGCTACAGCTACGGCTAGATCAGGGCCCAATTTCATAGAGCTGCTAAGCACAAAAATTTGCTTAGCACGAACTTTCTTCCTTGATAAAAACAGGATTACCAACAAACTTTCCATTTGTTGCATATTTCTTGTTACTGGTATTCAGCTGTTGTTTGCTTATCTTGAAAATCACGTGAAAATTTGGTTGGTAATCCTGTTTTTATCAAGGAAAAAATGTCATGCTAAGCAAATTTTTGTGCTTAGCAGCTCTATGAAATTGGGCCCAGCTCATCTGTCAGTGTTGAAGGATAGGCAGACGCGCCCGATCTAGCCGTGGCCTAGGCCACATTGTCAACTGTACTAAACGTTTAAGTGTTATTGACCAATGTAAGCCCATATTTTGTAGAAGATGTAAAAAATTGTTGAATTTGTCTTTGCAGTTTTTATGTACTCACTTCTTGAGAATATACAGTAGTTATAATTTACAGGTCTCGTAAAGTGGTTTGTTACACCGGAAGGAACTGTCACAGAGCTGGTTAGTGGAAAATAGTGTTAGCTGTTGAAAATTGCTTACCAACCAAAAGGACCCGTGGTATAAATGCGAAAAAAATAGGTAGTGGATTGGCATTTGGACCCTACCCTCCGAGGCTAAATCATCCTAGTTGAGCCTTTGAGAAAGACGCTGCTAGGGTCAAAATCTCCGGCCACCAACTTTTTTTGTTTGCGGTTATTTTTCATGACGGGTTTATGAGCTACTAGGAGCTAGGTAAGAGTTATGAGACCCATGTCTATAGCACCATAAGTGTTTACAAGGTCATATGGTGCATTCTGCAACCAACCAAGTTCTTTTGCCTGTGTGCACAACACACGGGACATATGGCCCTATGTCCCATCAAAAAAGGACACAGTAATAATAGTTAAAGACACTGGACACCTTTGGTAATTGTCAAAGACCAGTATTCTCACTTGGTGTATCCCAACCTATGCATAAAAATTAAAAATCTGTGAAAATTTTTACTCAATTGGTCATCGGAGTTGCAAGAGAATAAGGAAGAAAGGAAACCACCCTTGTTGCACAAATGTGTGTGCATTCAGATTCCTAATAAAGGCTTTAGGCCTGAAGTCTTTTAATATTTGAGTGAGTACCGTTTCTCTCAACAGCTCTCCGTTGCCTGTTACGAAGTCAGTTTTTATGCTAACAATTTTGTTGAGTAATAACCAATAGTGTCCACTATTGATAATTACTCAAAATAATTACTATCATAAAACCTTTCTTGATTACTAGTAATGGGGAGAGGTTGATAGTATAAACCATTGTGAGAATTGGCTCCCTCTGAAGTGAAGTAGTTTTCGAGAAAGAAGTGATTTTCCGCAAATTTGATTTTGAGACCTCAGTTTTAGAATTTGAGGTGTCGAAATCAAGCATCTGAAAGCACACAACTTCGTGTGACAAGGGTGTTCTTTTCTTTCATTATTATCTCTCAACTTCGACGACCAATTGAGCTCAAATTTTCACAGGTTTGTTATTTTATGCATATGTTGAGATACACCAACTGTGAAGACAAGTCTTTGACAATTACCAATAGTGTCCAGTGTCAAAAGCGGAACTTGAACCAAATTACCAATATTTTATTCGGATTCTGATTTGGATATTGGATTTGTTAAAATTTGAGATTTGTTAAAGTTATAAGGTAATTGTATAAACTCATGGCTGTTTCTGATCACGTTTAAAACTTTTGTTCTGCTTATAACAGCCACATGTATGTATTACGTGTGATGTAAAACCATTATGTAGTGTAATTTGTATTTTAAGGTTTATTCAAATTTAGGAATATTTAAGACGTAAAAATTAGTGTATTTTTTATGATGGCAGTGCTGTGTATATAGATTTGCTGAATTACCATGTGCAATAGTTGGTGTATATAATCATTGCAATGATATTGAAGTACTAACCTAATCATTCGCATATTAAAAACTGTATGTGTAATTACAATAGAAATTACACTGTGTTCTGTTGTGGGTTTTTTTTTTTGCACTGGACTGAAAATGATTGGTTGTGAAAATGTCACTGGCAAGCAAGTTCTCAAAGAACAATTCTAGACCTGAGCTGGCTTGTCAAACTATTGATACCAATAAAACAAGTCACTCTATGGAGGTGAAGTTAATGTCGAGGAAGTCAATTCGATCCATCTGGAGAAATCCCTTCCGTGTTGGGAGATTACCTGGCAAGCAACCTGCACAGGTTGGTTATTTTATGCATATGTTTAGATACACCAAGTGAGAAGACTGGTCTTTGACAACTACCAAAGGTGTCCAGTGTCTGTAACTGTTGTGATTAATTGGTCCACCAGCCTCCAGGTGAACTCAACCAAAGCTTAAGTGTGGGCCAGGGTTAAGACCCCAGCTGACAGTGGCCCAAAAAACAGGATTTCCTAAAAACCTAAACATCAAGTTTTCCCTCTTAAGTTAGACAGAGGCTACAAGAGTGATTGGGCGGATGAGAACGAAGAGCTCGAACATAGGATTCGAACTGCCTCTAGCTACCGGGAAATCTCTGTAGTCTAGTTGGTAAGACACTACTCTAGAATTGTCATGGGTTTGAATCCCACCCGAGTAAAATGCCTGTGATATTTTTTTACAGGACTCGGGAAAGTACTGAGTATACAGTGCTAACACACATCGGTGTATGGGTAAAAACCAAAATTAATATTCTTTATCCCCGATGCAAATTTAACATATAATCGTTGCGGTACCCGCTGCCAAAACATAGGATTCGAACTGCCTCTAGCTACCGGGCAACCTCGGTAGTCTAGTTGGTAAGACACTGCTCTAGAACTGCAAGGGTCGTGGGTTCGAATCCCACCCGAGTAACATGCCTGTGATATTTTTTTCACAGTACTCGGGGAAAGTATTGAGTATACAGTGCTACACACATCGGTGTATGGGTAAAAACCAAAATTAATATTCTGTATCCCCGATGCAAATTTAACATCTCTTATAATCGTTGCGGTACCCGCTGCCAAAACATAGGATTCGAACTGCCTCTAGCTACCTGGCAACCTCGGTAGTCTAGTTGGTAAGACACTGCTCTAGAATTGTCGTGGGTTTGAATCCCACCTGAGTAATATGCCTGTGATATTTTTTTACAGGACTCAGGAAAGTACTGAGGATACAGTGCTATAACACACATCGGTATAAAGGTAAAAACCAAAAATAATATATTCCTTATCCCTGATCCAAATTTAAAAGCTATTAGAACGTGTGTTACAACCAAGCTATTAATGTTATTATTATTTGGATTAATATTATTGTTATTTTACTAATTATAAATGTATGTAACACTTACATTTTGTCATCAGTAATTGTAAACTTTGCTGTACCAAACACCAGACTTTCTTCTGAATTGCTTTACTTCCCAACTCCAATTTATCGCAAAATGATGAAAATGTCAAGAAATGTTGCCAGGAATCCAACGAGTTTGAATGTTTGGGCTAAATGCCGTTGGAGAATCAAAGACCAATCCTGTATTTGATGACAAATGTGGTACCACATCGCGGAAAATCACCAGAGCTTACAGAAAGCGTTTTAACAGTGTAAGAGTGTAGATAGAAACTCTTGTCATTTTTCGATGGCCAGTCAGTTTTCTATCGACTGGAACAAAAGGATTCCACATCCTGTCTTTTATGAGTAATACATGTATCCCAAATGAAAGAGCATTTTAATAATGAAAGATGCATTTTAATAATAATAATAATAATAAGACTTGTAATGCGCACATTTCCACCCTGCTGGGTGTTCAAGGCGCAGCTTATCATAGGTGTGTGTCAATCCTCCTGGACCCAATTTCATAAAGCTGTTTAGCAGAAAACTCAGCTAAGAACAGGGGCCAATTTCATATAGCTGCTTATAAGCACAACATTTTGCTTAAACAAAAAAATCCTTGCTTAGTAAAATCAGATTACTGGCCAAGACTCCACTCAATTGTTATGCTAAGTCAACAACAGCTAAATACCAGTCACAAGCAATGTATATGGCATGACATTTTGGCCAGCAACATGTGTAAAATAAGCGAGCTATTTTCGTGCTTATAAGCAACTTTTTTGCCTAAGCAGCTCTATGAAATTGGCCCCTGTCTTTTGCTAAGCAAGAAATGACTTGGGTATCAGTCATAGCGATGCTCTATGGTCACATCAATGGTAGTTCTACAGTGTTTTGGCTGTAAGATATTTTTTGCTTAACAGAGTTTTCTGTGCTTAGGAAATTGTTGTGCTTTCATGCTTTATGAAATTGGGCCTAGATTACAGGGTTTGATATTAACAGTGGACCACAGGCCCGAGTCCAGTGATTTTATTGTCAGGCCGGTAAACTTGAATCCCTCACAGTCCGGTGGTCTTGTGTTTCCAGAATTTGAGTCCGACCAACACCTTTTAATTCTATTATCAGTGTATAAACTTTTAAAACTTGTGATCATGAAACAGACGAGATCATTATTGTTTGTTCAAATAAAGATAGTTTATATGGAAATATTGTAAAAAGGGTTTACATAATTTATACCTCAGTTGGGAGAGTGCCAGCACATTAATCCGGAGGTCGAAGGAAGTTTATAGGCCTACCCGCTCTATAGCCAATTTTTCTGTGGAGAGCAAATACCTTTTTTCAGGACCTCACAATTTAGGTTTTAAAATTCATGTAAACTGGTTTAGTGTTACCACTAGACTGTGCAAGTAGTGCATGTTTTGCAAGCTTTTAAAAAATAGTTGCATATAGTTTAATAAATGGTACATATTTTCATCGTTTTTATTAAGAAAATAAACAACTGAACAACACATTTTACACTGTATACTTCACAGTTCATCTCACAGGGTATGTGCCACTGAGATACAATTAAATTCAAGGCCAACAATTTCCACACAATTTCCTGTCACTGTACATTTTAAGGTCAAACCAAAATGCATACAGAGTTTTTGTGACAGAAAATTTCCTTTGCAGAACTAGTTACCCAGTTGTTGCACATAATTGTCACGCCTACTATACCACTGCCTGGACTATTTTTGTGTCTGGGTTTCGTTTATCATTTTACACTGAAGTCGAGGTCACCACTGTAGTGTTAGCCCAAGGGAGTGTTGAGTTTTACCAACTGGAAAACAGGGTAGGACAAGGTTTTTGTTATTAGTATTAGACAATGACATAATAATGCATGTTTTACTTTAACAATTAAAACATGATCATTGTTGAGAATCACTTTGATTTTTACCATTTAGGCTCTACAGTGCAGTGTGCAGTAGTTGCACTTACATGTACTTTAATTGACACTGTTTGTGTAGTGGAGTCTACATTATAAATAATGGCTGGGTTTTGAGGAAGACTCAGGTGCTTTCCATTTATATACTAAAGTTTCTGGTTACTGGTTAAAGGGAAAGTACACGTTTGGTAGTTACTCAAAACAAATTAATATTAAGTTAAAAACTGACTTGGTAACAAGCATCGGAGTGCTGTTGATAGTATAAACCATTGTGGGAAACAATTAACTCCCTCTGAAGTTACGTAGTTTTTTTAAAAAGAGGTAATTTCTCACTAAAATAATAAAAAACTTTCTAGCTAGAAATCTTTTATTCCTATCTGAAAGCACACAAATTCAGCCAACATGGGTGTTTTTCTTTCATCATTTTCTCCCAACTACGATGACCAATTGACCTAAAATTTTCACAGGTTTGTTATTTTCTGCGCATGTTGAGATACACCAAGTGAGAACACTGGTCTTTGACAATTGTAATAGTGTATCTTCCCTTTAACTGAAATTTTCATGATTTTTAGGTAGTAAATCCTGGAAAGCACCCCCTATAGTTTGTGAACGTGGAATCGTGGCTGGGTGATTGCAGTCCCTATGGGTTTTTTTTCGCATATAATAGTTGAGTTCAGAAATATTAAAAATTAAATGTTTTATTCTTTTTACAATTATCTATGGATGCTATAAGAATCCTGAGCAGATGTGGATGGTATTTATTTGATATCGGAAGAACAAAATTATTTTTTTTTTTACCATACAAAAACTGTATAGGGACAGCAATCTCCAATACAAGCGCTTTATTTTCCTAACTACAGGCTAAATTGGGCGCCAAAGTCTGCGATTCAACTTTGAGTTGTTGACAGTAAGATTCCCCAGTAGGTCTACAAGAAAAACTAAAATAGCAGATCCAGTGGATTTTTTCTCCAGATGTGGCGAAGAAGCACTATACAGCTGTTGATAATTTTTACATTTTGAGAAACAATTCCCTTTTGCATGAATGTTAATAACAGAGGGATTCAGAAATATTTCAATCATTTTTTTTTTTCGCTCTAAGTTTTCGGTTTTATAATCTCAAAAACACCACCTTTTGCAAGTTGAAAATGTTCACAGGCTCACAGATAGAAAAGTTGAGTCAAAAGCAATGTGCATTGTTTGATTTTAACATGTATATAACTTGACATTCCTGGCATAACTTCCTGAAGTTCCTTTCAGAAGTGTAGGCCGACAGATTAAAGGGACATGTTGCCTTCGATCGGTCGTGTTGGTCATATGAAAAGCGTTTGAAACCATTTGTTATTAAAAGAGTTGTATGGTTAGAAAGATGTTTTAAAAGTAGAATATTATGATCCACACAAATATGCCTTACCATTGTATGGTTTTTCCTTATGATGGAATTAAACACGGTCGGCCATTCTATGGAGTAGCCTATAAAAAAACATGTAATTTTGAGGCATATTTGTGTGGATCATTATATTCTACTTTGAGAACCTATTTATACTCTTTTAATAACATACGGTTTCAAATTCTTTTCATGGACCAACTCGACTGATCCAAAGCAACATGCCCCTTTAAGTGCACTGATCAGTTATGTCCTTGCTCTATGTGTATAGTAATCATTGTTCGTGAGTTTTGGGGTTGTACGCTTTTACTCAATTGTACATTAAAACAATGATTTCATACTTGTTAATTAACTTTGTTTGACAAGTTCAAAATTGTCATACTATACTATTGGCCTTTTTGTTTTTGCCTCAAAACAAATATCAGACAACTATTCAGCTAGGGTAAGAGGAGCAGTATACTGTTCAAAACGTTGAGACTACATCGACACTTTTCCCTCAAAAAAAGATCTATTTTACATGGTTGTACCCGTACAGTTACTTATTCAGGATATGTTGGTGTGCCCATTTTGTGGAATCAGTGGGCAAACCATTTATCGGATTATAAACGCATTGAATGGAGACTATAAACATAACACCCTTGAATGGAGTCTAAGTACATACATGTATTTCAAGGTCATAGTCCAAATTTCTCCAACAGCAAACAGTTTAACCACTGGACCGGGTAGACATTGTGTGCATACCTAGCTGTGAAGGTTACAGGCATGTACAAAAAGATCTCTATAATAAATAATTTGATTGTGTTTGTTATTATTGCACATACAGGTGCAGTTACTAGTGTAATAGTGAGCTATGGGAACTGCCTCAAGTAAAAAACGTTCCAAAAAGCGGAGACCCCAAAGCGCCCCTCCCGGTGCCCTTAAATCCCCGTCCACACCAAACAACCCTAATGAGCTTTCCCCTGAGCAGAAAACCGGTTCGCCATCCAAGCAAAGGGCTTCATCAGAAGGGACTATAGAAGTGAACCAGGGATTATCATCAAGGAAGTCAGAGGAGGCAGCTGTAGTGAATGACAGTGGCGGCGGGGAACCGGTGAAGAAGCCACCACAAGACATTAGTAGTACAGATGCTGAGGAGCAGGTCACACGGTCTTTAAGCATGGAGCCTAAAGATATCATGATAAGCTACAGTCATCAGGACAAAGATCAGATGAGGAAAATCAAAGGTAAGTTCGATGGGCATTAATTATAAAGATATACCGGGTACAGACATTAATGTGTGCAAGGAAATCAGTACAGTATGTATCATGTATGATTCTAAACCTAATCAATATTCAATACATGCATGAACGCAGTGTGTACAGTGGATGAGTTAATTTCTCTACTGTGTGCTTTACTACTATAACACACACACACCCATACAGTGTATCATATAACATGGAGGATTCATAGAGCATGTCTGTGTTGATTTTGTTGCTGGCTATAATTTAAGTGCCTACTGCTGTCACTGTGCTGTAGCCTACCATCAGTGCACTACACATAGGCCTGCTGTTATTGTCATTGCTGGCTGCATTAAAGCCATTGGACCCTTTCGGTAAACAGTATTGTCCAAGGCCAACACTTGGTGTATCACAACCTC